>NW_009693768.1:0-107293 GCF_000703405.1 Apaloderma vittatum
GAGGAGTTGCGCGCTCCTCGCCCGCGGAAGACGCCACTGGCCGTTTTCTCTCCGTCGCCCACGCGGAGGGCCGCGTAGCCCGGCCGAGCGTGGCTACAGGCATCTCCTGAGGACAGGGCGAAGGTTGTCCTCGCCGACGGGCGCAACCCCTGGAGATGGTGCCCCACGAGCCGCTGGAAATCCGCTGAAACAAGTTCACACGCTCCCAACGCGAGGGAGAGCAACGAACTCGGCGCCCTGGGTTTCCCAGCAGCCAAAGTGCAACACTGGCCAGTGATCCCACCTGGAAGTGGCATGGCTGGGACATCAGCCACGTGCAAGGGAAGCTCCTGCCAAGCATACACAGGATCACTGAATCCTGGAATAGTTTGGGATAGAAGGGACATTCAAAGGTCATCTGAGCCAAATCCCCTGCAAAAAGTGTCCTTGTTTTTTTTCTTTTTACTCAACCCTCCTTGATTTCAGGAGCTGCCAAGCTCAAAATACAGCAAAAGTTACAACATCCCCGAATTTAATGTAACTTGGCAAGGCCTGCTCAGGGTTCCCTGAGGTATAAACTCTCCACTGCTGTCCTACTTCTGACCCTCCTGTTGTTCACCTTCTGCAAGGCCCCTGAGGGTGCAGTTTGTTAGAGAATAAATGTTTCTGTCGTAGAGGAATTCTTCCCTTGTCTTTTACGAATCACCAATGAAGCCTGTGGGAGGGGATCAGCAGCACAAAACAAGCCTAGATGAGAGTTTCGCCATAATCTAATCTTATCGCTGGCAAAGGATGCCACAGGTTTCTGCATTGTCATCTCTTGCAAATAGCTATGTCTCTATAAAAATATGTACAGGATTTGGTTACTTCCTACAGTATTGCATTTTTAAATACAAATAAAACTTACATGCAGGATCAGATATTTTTCTCAGTGAAGCAGTAGTAAAACCCAGTCAGCTCAGCAGAAGTAGCTCAGAATCTGCTATTTTCCACTGTTTTGATTATTTTACTAGTATTCTTATTGCAAGTCTGTCATAGCATCACATTTTCCTACAAAATACCAGTTTGGTTCAAGAAAACATACTGAACTAATGCTGAAGTATAGATTAGGTGCCTCCACATCATTTAATATATTATAGCAACACCTGCTGGTCTTGATATGGTTAAGAATCTGTTAGAGTACTATTTCAATTATAAACTCCAAGTTCACAAGCTGACCACAAGAATTCAGTTTGAATTCTGACACACGAATGTATAGTTTTTTCCAAGAATTATAAAATGTCTAGCTCAGAGAGATTACCAAGTTTTGACGTTGCTGGTTTGGGTTTTTTTCATCACTGCAGTTTTAATAGGCCCTTTCAAAGGCATAACTTCATCCATGATTGCTTAGGTCGAAGAGTTCTTTCCTTTTGCTAAGTAAATCCTGAATGGTCAGCTTAAAATAGTCTATGGTGTATAGAGAAGAATGTGAGAATATGCTTATATGGCTGAAACCTTACCTAACACCATTCACATAATAGCTAGCTCTTACAGATCACTGTTCATTCAGAGATCTCAAAGCAAGTTACAAAAGATATACTATTAGAGCTGACTGAAGGATGGCAGTAGTGGTTTTGGAAAGAATTCAAGGTCAGAAAATGTATTTTCTTTCTACATTGGAACAAAACCAAAAAGCTTTGAAATATTTTCGCACAAACAGCATTGAGCTGAAGCCACTGTTTCCTGCCCAAAAAGGTCAGGTTCCAATTTTTCTTCCCTCAGAAAGGTTTATATTGCCAAAAGAAAACTAGATCAAAATCAATATATGCAACATCTGGATTTCATTGAAAATGCTTTTGTCAAGACCATAGGAACCAGCCCTGGGTGCTGACCCATCTTACAAACAGGGCACATGGGAAGGCATCGCTAACTTGTTCCAAACCAGCAAAAGAAGCCGGAAGGTTCCCATTCTAAATCACAAATCCATTTTCTCTCACTCATTATTATCCTCTCTCACTATTTCTCTCTTACTGATTTTTACTCCGACTTGTCTCCACAGGGCTCCTGTTTTCACTCCTATCATCCAAGATGGGTTAGGAAGAGATTAGGAAGCTTGAAAACACCAAGATACCATGTATTCAAATCGTAAAATGTGTTGGCTTGGAAGGGACCTTTACAGGCCATCTAGTCCAACCCCCCTGCAGTGAGCAGGGACATCTTTCACTAGAGCAGGTTGCTCAGAGACCCATCCAGCCTGACCTTGAATGCCTCCAGGGGTGGGGCCTCCACCACCTCTCTGGGCAACCCATGCCAGTGTTTCACCACCCTCATAGGAAAGAGCTTCTTCCTAATGTTTAACCTAAATTTACCCTGCTCTAGCTTAAAAATGATGGTCTAGAGTTGATCATACCCTCTACATCTCTCTGCTATCACTGTGCTATGTCTCTCCGTCCATATACAGCTACTAAACTCAACTAATACAAAAGAAATAGATTATTTTTTTTACCAGTTAGTGAAAAATGGAGGTTCTGCAGCAACTTAATATGACCCAGATACTCAGCATTACCTGGACATGTACCAAGTGCAAGTTGTCCTCAACAGTAGTCAGAAAAAGTTATTAACAAAAAAAAAATCTCAGATCTACAAAGAAAATCTCCATCTCTGTAGCAGAACCCCTGAAATCATCATGCTTTGTGTTGTACGGTCCCAGGTATGGTGGGTACATGCTCAGATAATCAATATGACTTTCAATTTTTATATTTTCTACTGAATTTCATGTCAATGTCCCTAGAAGGAGATGAAGGAATTGCCTTGCTGATGAAACAAAATAAGTGAGATTTTACTTTTGAGGAGAGGGTGATTGAAAAGTTGCTTGAAAGTTGGGCATTTTTTAATTTAAAAAAGCTTTAAGTTGAGAAAACACTACTGAATTCAAATTAACAACCCTAAAATCATTCCCTACCACTTTTCCAAAAGGACATGAGATTGATTTACCATATCTGAAGAGACATACCTTTCTGATCATTCTACTGCACAATATGAGACACTTTCAAGGATGAATAATGTGTAGAAGACTTTGATGTTTAAAGTATTTGAACACTAGCTTTAAAGAAAAGAGAAAAACAACAAACAACAAAAATCCACAGACAAAATATTATGCCAGTGATGATCTGCAATTGTAGATTCCAGCTGTAGTTATTCACACACGCTAATATTGCCTACCATTTCCTTTATGAAATCTCAACTGCATTTACAAGCCCACTGCTTAGTTTTAACATAGTGTAATATTTCTCTATTTAAAGTAGTATTTATTTAGAAGAGAACAGCAACAAAACTAGAAAATATATTCTAAGATTGCTGTTAAATTACCCAGATGTACAGAACTGAGGCCCTCATCCTGCTGCAAAGAGGTATTGCAGCCCATAGAATTGTGCCATTTAGTATTTGTGCAGCCCCCTTCTTGCCATAGTTCCAGCAGACTCTGTAAGAAGAGATCTGAACAAACACGACATTTCCATGGAGTTACATGACCTTTTTCGCAAAAGTAGTTAGCAAGTTAAAGGTAAATAAACAGGGAAGCCTCGACTGTCACATCCCTGAGAGGTTTCCAACCAGCCTCTTATCTTCTCTGCAACAGCTTTGGCGAAGATGGGAAGCTTGTATTATAGTGGCACAAGAGGGCCAATAGCCAAATAATTCCACTTCAGCAAGACACTGCCAGGTCCCTAAGACTTCAGACTGCCACTCCGCTCATGTTCATGGGGCTTTGTAGTATGTTCATTGCTGACCAAATGCCTGTTATTGCTGTGGCCAGGTAAGGCGGAGAGAGGAATCCCCAACCTGGTACCCATCCCACTGCAGTAAAGAGGCTGGAAGCCCAAAAGCCGTTTTCCATGCAGTGATTCTATGCTGGGAACACTTAGTGCTGGCTCAGAAAGTTAAGGTATATGGTGACTGAATAGCCCTGAATATAATCATGTCTGCTTTACTTAGAGCAGAATGACAACACAACGTGCTGTGGTTTCAACCAAGATGAATGTGTTTACTTTAGTAAGATGACCTCTCTGCCACACCTGTTACACACTTGATGCCATAAGTGTTTATTAGTGGGCTCACAACTACAATGTGCAAAGACTCTCACTCATAACCAGCAGACCTACTTAAAGTGGTGGGCACAACACAGGGATGAAGTATTCAATTTTAACTTCATCTTGAGGATGGTCCTAAATCAAGTGAGATGTCTTAAAATCTGAACACATTTCAGAAATTTTATAGATATATATATAATTTTAATTTTGGCAGTATTAGTCACTTACTAAGGTTACACAGAAGCTTCCTAAATGGAATTTTGGGATGCTATCTTCTAAAACTGCAGGAATTCCCACTTGCACACAGGACACCTCTTTATTTAAACACAGACTGCACTGTGTTCAAGCACTTGTTGCTGCGACACAGACATGCACTACCCATACATTCCTCATATCATACTAAAACTACAGAGTGACTCTGCAAAGAGGATTTATAACACAGAGAACAATTGCAGGCAAATCTGCTTCTTTCATGCTTGTGATACCGTGTTGATGACCACACTGTAGTAAATAGCACAGACATAAAATCCAGCAATTATCCAAACACACATTAAAAAACCCAATAAACCTGTCATTGTGGAAATAGAATATAAATAACTGCCAAGACTAAAATATTCCACCCACACGCTTACATTTTTACAAAGCTCTAATTTATAAACATTACAGCTCTCACCAATTTTAATAAGAATGAGTTGAGCTCCTACCTTTTTAAAATCCAACTGCATAGTCCTCTATCTATTTCCTATTATTATCTCCTACTGTAATTTCAGAATAGGCACTTGTTTGCTAAGAGAAGATTATCACTGTTCTCCATGAACAAAGATTATTTGCATAGTCTTAGTTTACTCCATGCAACAACAGAAAAAAAAATACTTGAGGACCTCATTTCCCACAAATGGCAGAAAGGCTCAGTCCATCCGTGCCTTGAAAAGGGAAGGTTGTTGGAACTTGCCTGACAGTTGCTGCGCGGGGATCTTAGGTTGCAGACTGATGTTTTTGACAACCTTCCACCATAACTTACTGTAACAGATTCTGGAGGTGCTGTGTTAAGATAGAGGTAGAAAGAGACACACTGGAAATAAATCTGGGAAATTTTCAAGGACAGCTTCTATGTTTATGAGAGTTCTAATAAAGAAAATAAATGTGCAAGAGATACATAAATGTAATTTAATGCCCAGCTATTACAGATGCAGAAATTACCTCATTATACCCCTTGAAATCCATCTTTACTAACTGCCATTGCCAGAAATCTTACAAAAACCTAAACAATGGCTAGGCTCTTCACATGCTGAGACTTCTGCGTTTTGTACTGACCAGTATTGTCTTCTGGTTCCCTGTGTTCCCTCTTCCCCTGCAGTCACTGTCTCTGCTCTCATGCTCTGTATAGCCTTTAAAGGAGAGACTGCTTTTTGAAAGTGTTGTTTTTTAAAAATATTTCATGAATGGTGTTCCTAATCCCAGGAATAAATCAATCTTTGGCTCTGTCTGTCAGACGACATCTGTGGACTATGACCCTGAGTTCCTCCCTGAAATCCATTTGTTTCCTTTCCAGCTTTACTCTTAAACAGCCAACTGTACGGTAACAGAATTTATAGTCAGCTATATTGTTAGTATTTAATCAAATATTATCTTAGACAGAAAATACAGTCCAGATCAAGTTTTATATTAAGGCATGTTTTTAATAGAGCTGTGCTTTAGGTAGAAGTCTCTTTACTGAAAGGACTGGCAAAAATAAGTGGGCTTCTCCAGATGTTGAATGTAGCAGTTCTAAAAAGCTGGCACTAAAAAGCTGGAAGGATGCTGCTTCCTGTCCAATACAGTTGAAATCCTATGAAAAAGCTGAATATTTTCACTGGCTTAGAGTAGTTTTAAATATTTTACTACTGGAACTGCACTGAATTCAGTGCAGGACATTCATCTTTGGCCATCATCATCATCACAGTCCCAATTCTGCTTGTGGACTTCTGCAGGTATTTGCTCAAGATGATTCATTTGTAAGAGCCTCATACAATATTCATTACTTACTTACTTGTCTCTGTCTTGATACACGTTATTAGGAGATGCATGGCCCTCCAGCAAAATCTTCACAACAAAATTAAGAAATGCAGCCAGTCATCATGTCAAAGTCATAAGAGATTAAATATTCTAAGTGCAGCAGCACAAGGGTAAATTAATACTGTTACCTTCTGACCCCCAGAGCTGCACCCAGTGCTGGCTTTAAACAATAAAAATAATGAGATTTTTAGATTCCATTTATTTTGAAACAACAACTGGCAGCTTGAAAGAAGAAAACATGTTTTGGCAAATAAAGTTGACACTGACATTTTTAGCAAAGACTAGCTATACGGTGGCTTGTCACTGGGCAAATCTGAAGAATCACTGCTGCCTCTGATGTATGATGTTTTTCACAGGGGCAGTGCATGCGTAAGTAATAAAGAACATTTAGTACAGTTTATATCTGCCTCTAACAGAGTTGTTCAGAATATTTAAATAGAAACCAAGCCATTTCTAGCATTAAAGTCTTTAATGTATTTTTTTAAAATACCATCTTAAAAAAACAGGAAGATAAGAGTTGATATATGGTAAAATTCCATCCTGAAAACTATGCTAGTGAGAAGCCTTAACAGATGGAAGTAGGATGGCAAACTCAAACTTATCGAGTTGAGTTGAATTCCCAAATATTCCCAGTAAAGGACAAAGTCCCATTTAACAGTTTTGGAGGATTTTTTTTAAATTTATTTTAAATACACTTGAAAATGAACCAGTCTGTGGGAGAAGAACACTTTAGACTATATTGGACTATACAAATGCTTAAAGAACTTTATGTTGTTTCCTGCTCCAGACGACATAATTTCTCTAGTTTTCAATTTCTCCATCTGAAAATTGAGGACAGCATGCCATAGAAGAAGTGGCAGAATTTGCTGTCATTAATCTTCATCTCCATTTAGAGACCATATGCAGCCTAAACCAAATAAAATTCCAAAACAAGAAAAATGTGGAAAACCAACAGATCTGCTACGAGGTACCAAAAGAGCAACATGGTGAGGGGAGCTGCAGGTAACAAGACACATGCAAGTATGACACACACAGATATTTGTAACTATTTTAGCTTTAGATGCTGGCGAGATCTTCTTTATTATTCATTAACTTTATCGTGAGCAGATAGATTAAGCATTTTTCCCTCTTAATTAATCTTGCTCTGGGCTACAAAGAGCTTCATTTATTTATATATTTATTATTTTGAGGGGAAAGTATTTCTCACCAAAACCCTCCACAGTGGAACTGCAGCATCAAAGCCTCTGGCTGAGCCAATAAGCATTCCAGACTATGTATGCCTTTGGCCACCACATCACAATATATAATCGCAGATACAGAACACTTACTGCTTTCGATACTAAATACAGGGAGATATCCTATGACAGTAGCTTGATTTTCCCAAGTACTGACAGTAATACCAGGCATAAAGTACGGATCATATTCCACCTGTATGAAGGAAACATGAAATGGAAAGGATCAGATGTGTCGTTTTCTTTGTGCTATTTATTGTTATATATTATACCCAACATGTGTCCATTGGTATCAGGCCACAAAAATCTCCTGACGTTAAATCCTTTAACGTCTATTGAGCTGCTTTTGATTTACATAAACCAAAGATCAGCAACAAGCAGTGAATAGGCTGCCTAGTGCTGAGGAAAAGCTTTTGTTGGTGCCTGGTTATTCCTTTCCACCCCTCAGGCACACAGGCTTCTGAGAGGACACGTCTTGACAGAGGTTAGCATGGATCTACCTTCGTTAAAATACAGGGGTTTCAGTTGCTATTTAACACTGAGCAAGGACTACTGCTTGTTAGCATGCTTTGTTCAACACAATTAGTAGGTATCCTGACAGAGTAAGTACTAAAGGATAGCTCAGGTGATAGACTGAGGTTATTCGACTTTTGACAAAAGGTTCAGGGAATTCTCTTGAAACAGTAATTGTCTGTCACATGAAATACTGCAACTTCTAGAACACAGGAAAGGGGAAACCATAACATGAATTGGGTTACAGCAAGAGGAAACTAGAGGCAGGCAGGTTAATACAGTGGAATCTAATGGACATACCTAAAGAGTCTAGAGTCGACTGGAGAGAAAACAAAGAATAAAATAAATTGATAAAAATCTCAAATTCATCCAACGTATCTCTAGCTAAAATCACTGAGGCTAGTTTCCTGCTGCGTCTTAAGAATTCCACAGTCAGTACATGGGTAAGGAACTTCCGTGGTACCGCAAATGGCTTCGGAGGATTTAGCATGGGAAGTTTTCCCATGTGAACGCACCAAAAAAAGACAGGATGGCATGGAAAAAAATAATGTATATCCAGGGGTGACAACATTCACTACAATATAAAAACAGACCCAAAAGCGATACATCGCCTTAAAGATCCAGAGCCCAATCCAGACATTATGCCATTGTTACCTGGCTAACTGGAGGTAAGAACATCGCCTGTGCAGGCAAACTTTCTGCAGGTTTGGTTTAGGAAATAACATTTTAAAAGTCTTCAGAACAAGCATAACTTTTACATAGATATCATTTCAAACACATGGGTGCACAAATTGGGTTTTGAACAGAGGGTGAAAAGCATCTTAAAGTAAAAACTTGTAAATTAACCTGGTAGTAGAGTCAGAAGGAATATTCACAGAACTGGTCTTACCACTGGCTTTACCTGGTCACAGACAGAATTACTGATTAGCATCAAATTCTTTCTGTTGATGAACCCTTCAGTCTGTATCTTACCATCCCCTTTTTCCCGTGGCACTTGTCTCAACTTTTTTTCTCAATGCTTGAATGGAGCGTTTTTCTGCAACCGGACGCCGACCTTGACTGGGACAGTGAGATGCTTCCATCTGGTGCAAAACACCAGATGTAGAAAAGACAAATCATAATGGGCAGCAGCAATAAGACTAGTGCATCTTTTTAACATCCACTTTATGTATGACATAAATGAATACATCAGATTATTCTTAAAACAGCCTACTGTAAAATTAGATAAGCGAATACTGCCACGTAACGCTATACTACTAATGTAATTGGAAGAGCTGGAAATAAAGACCAGATTTAGTGCTGAGAAAATCCTCTGCCTTGAAAATGTAAATTCATGAAATTGCCACTAATTGTGCATAGCATCAGCGTAAATTGAAACATGAAAATTCAACAAGCAGTTCAGTCTGAGTCTGACATTTGTCAGGTAAAACCTTCATTTTAAGGAAAGACTAGGAGAATCAGGCAACGTGTGCTCTTTTGCACCTTCCTAACTTTCCAAAGCATGTTGCAGACAACTACAAGGACAACACTAAGATAAGCACACCCCAAATTCATCTCAAATAAAGTGCAATTTCTGTGGCACGCACAACAGTTCTAAACTACATCTTCCATCACTTTGTTCCTCAATCGCACAACTGTCTGAACCTGCAGCATAGAGGGCAACCAGAAAGAAAAATTATGCTTCAAATGCAGCTGACAAGAGAGCACCTGTGCAGAGCGTGCTCACATGAGGGTTTTCTGGGCTGATGTGTGCAGCTGAGCTGTAGACTTCCAGGGATTACGGCAGGATAAAACTACTTGGCTTGGAGCAGTAGCAGACTCACATTTCTGTGGGCACAACTGGGCTGCTGTGCAACGAGCTGCCAAGTTGGAAACGCCTGGTGTCCTGGCCAGCAGACTCAGGTATATCCAGGGCTACATACGTAGCCTATGGCTGTTGAAGATGATTTGGGTTCTACAGATATGGTCCACAGTAGTTTCACATATTTGTAAAAGCTTAGCAAAGACAGGCATGTACAGTAGACAAAAAAAACCCACTGGATGACATCTGACTTGTGCCACTGTTAGTGCATTTTACTACTGCAAAGCCTCAGAAACCAGATCTGGGGTGATTTTTTCACAATTATTTCTTTTGTGATTTTACCTAAATAAATAATTTCATTTATTCTCTTATCACAGGCAATTGTGTGAGAGAAGCAGTCTTAGCTGAATCTAGCATTCACAAAACAAACAAAAAAAAGCAAGTCCCCAAAAAACCTGTAGAGATCCTTAGCTACAACTGTAAGTCCGCTGTGAAATATCAGCATTAAATCCCAGCCCAAGATCTAGCAATGCTATCGAATAACACCAAAAGTCAGGGCTCTACCTTGGGAAATCTCCTTACCAATAAAAGCATTAAAGTCCCATAGCCGTAGGATAAGAAAGCCTTAAGAACTTGCAGTTAGTTACAACTGGCAAGAGTAAACCCAGTGTCCACTCTAAAATCTCTTTCTTCAAGTTGTGGAACATGGCAGAAAATCTGATAAAGTCTTACAATGGTATCCGAATGCCTTTCTACCCACTCCTCTAAATCACAGTAAATCCTACAACAGATAATTCAGCTTTACAGTTGGACTCAATGATCTTAAAGATCTCTTCCATCCTAAATGATTCTATAAAAATTCTTACCCTAATGAAAAGTTGGGAGTTTTGGGGTGCAGAGAAGAGGGAAGATAAGACTCCTTTGTTTTAAGGAATGAAAATCTATGTCTGATGGCCAACAAGACATTAAACACTGCCGTGGCAGACACAAGGTGGTGTGTTAGAGGAAATCTGCTTATTCTTTTGGGAATATATTGTCACAAGCCAGCTGCTTGTATTGGATTAGGAAAGGGAATTTAAAAGAGCACAACTGAATTAAAAAGTAATGTTTTATTTGTTTCTTGCAGTTCTTTTGCTCAGTCATACTAATTTCTTCTCTTTTTCATATTTACTTGATTTAATATTAATATTCACAAATAAATCCCAAGGTTCAGGTCTTTTTAAAATGCCTCTTGCCAGCTGCGTTCACACCGTGGCCTGATGCTCTATCTGTAAATGGAGCTACAGCCATTTCCAACAGCTCAGGATATAGCCCCACACATTCCTCTGCTGACATCATTGGTGGAAGCAATCTCTAAACACAGTAAACTTTCCATGTCATCGTACCAAAATGAAAAGGTGCTCCAGCCTTTCAAGGACACCTAAAGAATCTGTATCATGTTCACATAGATTTACAGAGAAGCGAAAAGAAGGATCCTGCTGGAGGCAAATAGAACAGGAATTTTTCTCTTTCTATGCGTTTCTCTGATAGCACAGTTTGGAAATGCAATTGGCACAAGACAGAAATACTAGTACCTTAACTCTTCTACCATCTAGAATGGTCCATTAAAGTAACAAAGACAATAACAGGTGGTATTTCAAAGAGCACTAAAATTCCAAAGAACAAGCAGTAGAACTGGCTGTAAAAACCTACACAGACTTTTAAAAAAAAACCCAATCTCAGATTTGCCAGATTTGAGGGCAATTTCCCATTTTCTATCAAAGTGAAAAATAGAGCAATATCAAACTACCCACCTTCAGAAGGACTGCCAGACCTTGGAATTCAAGAGTTTTAAAGATGCAAAGACCCAACTCATTCTTGTTGAAGAGAAGAAAGACAGTTATTTATTAGGTTCCTTTAAAACCTGTGAAAACTTTTCAGACAAAAAACTTGTGGCACTCCATTTATTCTTGCTTTCATGAAGCAACTTATACGATTAGAAAAGAAATATAAACTTTCCGTACTCAGTTGAAAGAAAAGGTGAAAATTCAAAAAAAAAGAAATGGGGAAAAAAAAAAACCCTCCAAATCTATGATCTTGCACATCTAGTAAATTCCCTAAGTTTTCAGGTAAATAAATGTGTCCCATTGTCACATCTATGACACTCTGAACAGTTTAAATCCTGACAACTTCTCATATGGGGAAGTAAAACTTGTAAAGAACAAGAAATTATTCAACATTTGTGCTTGCAATAAGATTTTTGTGGTTGTTCATTTCTGTTCAGTCTGCTCCACCTGTAATCTCCATATGACGGGCTACCTGTCTCTGCAAACAGGCTCTTGAAGCGCTGGAAACCTACAGCACCCTCAAAACCAGACTGGTGAGCTTACTGAGTGCAGTGCATTTGAATTTTAGATTGCAAAATTCCCTCCATCTTTCAAGTGATTTTTATTTGATGTTTAAAGTCAGCAAAGTCAATTGAAACTTAATTCTTTTCTTCTTTGATTTATAGCAGCTGTGGATTAAGAACCCGATTTAGGACAGATTGAATTGTTTCCTCACTGAAAACAAACTAAGAGTTTTTCTTAAAAGTTTGCACCTTGAAAAATGATTGTGTGTGTTTTATCGCATTACGCCACTATATTTTATTACAAAGCATTAGTCAACTCTTATTTCCTGGAAATTCACCAGTGGTGCATTCATATGTTGTCAGAACATAGTAATGACTCAACAGCACTTTGTGCTCAAGACACAAAGGGCCAAGGGGCTTGGCTAACCTGGGAGATTATTTAATTTATTGAAAAAAAAATTTAGACATGCAAAAAATAGGTCAAAAGCATTTGATGCAACTGTTAATATGATTTTTTTCAAGTAAACGTTACGAGTTTTTGTATTTCAAAATTGTCACCTCTTTCCACTGCCTTAAGTTTCACATTTCCAAATGATGCCCTGGACCCAGTGCTGACTCCGAAGAATTTTATGATTTAAAAAAGTGAAAAAGCTTAAGCAATTCATTATGGATCTGGATATTTCTCTTCAGCAATGTTCTGATTTATAGACAAACAAAAATGCCAGTTATTTGTATACCTCCAGTCTCCCTACTAATGTTTTCCCTTTTCAGAGTTTATAGGAGACAGCATACTTTGAAATAACCCACTCTGATTTGGGGCTTAGAGAAAAAGAGTCTTAGTTCGTATAAATCAATATATCTTCGGTGAGGAACATGAAGCCGTGTGCTCTCATGCCAGGCTAGGAACCAACCCATTTTTACTATCTCATTTCGGAGATAACTTTTTTGTTTGCAAATATATGTGTTTCTTTACTTAAAAACAGTTAAAAATCATAATTGCAGAAAACATTAATGCCGTACACTTTCCTAAAAAAAAAGGTGCCCTGAAATGCACAATGCATTAGAAGAGAGGGACATCATGCTATACAAAGATAGGAACCCTTGACAAAAGAGTAACACTTTGAAAAGATAAAGGGAAGATCAATATGTGCCATCTTTGTAGACTCTCATCTTGTATTCTCCTGTAGTTTCAAGTCAAAGCCTACTTTTGTCTGTAGTCTAACAAAGGGTATCAGTGTTATGAAATGTACAGTAGTTCCTTCTTTATGCTCCCTGATAACTTGTCATTTATAATCAGTCTGAAATTCAAAGCAGCTTTTTCTTTACCTACCTGGTTCCCTTTGTGGAAGAGCTCACAGCTAGCCGCAGTAGGGTACCTTGTTTCCCTGCATTTAAAAGGTTGTTTCCTTTGTTTGGCTCCTCACCATCACGCTGTCTAAATGTGCTGCCGACAATGGCCAGAGCAGAAAGTTGGGTGAAGAATAAGTCTGTTTAGCTGATGTACCAGGTGCTGTCATAATTCACTGGGCAGTAAACTTAAAGCTACACCGCACACTGAAAAGAAAAATACACTTCAAATGTACCCGTTGATTGAGGTACATTTGTATTTATATATACGTGTTTGTGTGTATATATATATATATTAAAAAAATAGGGGTTTTATCCTCCCCTGATAGGGGCAAATAAACCTGCCATTCACCAAAGCTACTAATACTAGGTAACACCAGGGGTTGCACATCTGCACTAAGGGCAGGCTGTCTTGCAATAAGCAGCTGGAGGCTGGGGCATCTAAATAAAGACGTCAAGACCAGAGATTGAGCTCAGCAGCCTACTTTTTACTGCTCCTGAAAGTTATGGAAGGGAAATCTAAAACACAGGGCAAGTGCAAACCACAGCTGTGTAACTATTTAACAAAAAACCTCGTTATCTCAGAAGTGTCATCTCTAGATGTGACAGCCATTCCTTGTAGAGAGATAGATACTATTTTCTTCCCACATTCCATATTCCTATGGAATACCATATTCCTACAGTACTTGATTATATGTATTTAAGATGTGCCTGTTCACAAGAAGTCACACAAGATGGAAAAGAAAGTATGAAATCACACTCACTTCTTCCAGAACAACTTAAAAGAGTTTCCCTGGAAACACGAAGTCCCTGTGATATTCCCTGGTATCTTAGCCAAAAAAGCTCGAGAGAGTCTTTCCATGAGGTACGCTGTGCCTCTGTTATCTATCCCAGCACTTTCTCTTCCTGTAGAAGCTCATGAAAGCATAAGGCAGGCTTTTCCAACCTGAAAAATCAGTCGAAACCTTCACCTGCTTGCTGCCCATCAGTCCCACCTAGGCAAAGCAGCATGCCTGCACCGCCCAGAGAGCACACCGTCAGGCTGGGGCAGCACAAGGAGACTTGTACTGGCTCTGTAGCAGAGGCTGTAAATCTGGCACTTTCTTGATGCTGACGTAATTGTATTCATTACCTGTGTTATGGTAGATAAAGAAGTAGCCAGCAGGACAACAGAGTAAATGATGCCCACAACCAGCCTTCAACTTGGAAACACAAAAACGCATCTTCTTTGCAAACTCATAACTCCCCTAGATTAAAGCCTGAGTTTTTGATAAAGAGGCAGATGAATACCTAGAAGAAATGCTAAAAAGATAAAATCCTTTTGCTGTAGACAATGAACTGCTACAAGGACTGAAACACATTTATTATCTACCAGTGAGTTTTTTGTCTGGATGCCGTTAGCACAGCATTCCTCTCATCATTTGTAAATGCCATTTATAAATCCTTGCACAATTGTTCTCTGCAGAGCAGATTACAGGGTCCAGCCTTCCTTCTTTCAGATTGCAGACCACGCTCTGTGTTTAATAAGGATGTCGCGTATTGTGGGTTTTTTTCAGTTTATGCTTCAGTGACTATGATCCATGCTCCGTTATAATGAACCAGGCCCTCTACCAATTCCAGTAAATTGCTAAACGTGTGATACGTGAAATGCAAAAGATCACACTCTCAGCTGGAAAACTTGTGCTAATTTTCTCATAGTGCTTTCCTTCGTGTCATCACTGTTTCTGGTTAGATCAGAAGAGGAGGCTGGCCTCACAAAGAACCAGCTGCATGAACTCCCCATGTTCCAACAGTCTCATGCACACAGGGATCTCTGGCCCTATTCAGAGCTGTCCTGGTGTAGCTGCGCTGCTGGGCTGACACCAAGCCTTGCACCTAGTTACTAATGTAGCTTATTAATTTGCAGTATCTTTTTCCTTTGTTTTTTGCCAAGAAGAGCACAAACAGCAGTAGTTGTTTCTATAGACCAGGTTGTCATTTATGTTCCGTCTCCTCACAGAGGCAGTGAGGCAGACAGAAAGGGAAGGTTGATTTTGATTCTATGCTAAGAAATTACTGTTTCTTGACCCAAATGCCACCTGCAGACAGGTCTGAAATTCATGTCAGTGGTGTCCATTAAATGAGGATTGGACATTTCTCCTCTCCATTCCCACAAAAAAGAAAGAGCAAACGCTAGCCCACCATAGCATCTGAACAGCAAATGAATGAGGTAAGGAAGACAGCAGGCAGGGAAAATTAAACTCTTGTGATGGCATACTACCAACAGAACTCTGTTCTGGCTTTAATTGTTGCATGCAGGTAATCTAGAAATCTAGAATACAAATTACAAAGTCTTCACCATCCATTTATATGAGTCCACATGTTTGTTGCATTTTAAAATTCCAGGTGTCAAATAAACATGTGAAATCATGTGAAATCTGGACCAGAAGTAGCAGATGTTGTATGTTTACTTCTGCTTCAAGTTGTAAAGTGCACTAGATATGTTAGTGGCAATGTCCATTTCTGAAAAGCTGCTGTTTATTAATTTTGAAGGAGGAAACGGAACTCCCTGTTGAATTAATTAATTTCTTTCAATTCAGTCAGTGTTTCTCATTCTTCACAGTTTGTAATCAAAGAAAGGATGTCTTAATGTTAAATATGCTGTAGGTTTTACAGTGTGCTATCTGCTAGTTTGGTTTTCACTTCTCTGACAAATCTCCGACTGTGATAAACACCATGCAGGAACAAAAGAGTGAGGGCACCGAGTCCAACGTAGAAATGAAGAAAAAGACAGTCTCTACCTTATTATTGCCAGTCCTGAGCTGAAATAACAGAAAATCTCCTCAGAACTACTACCAACAACCTTCTCAAAACACAACAATGAACAAGCCTCTCCAGTACCATTTTTTTCAGTGGAATTCTAAGTCAGGGAAGCAGGTGATTCTCAAAAGCTACTATACAGCATCCCTGTCCTGCACTCAGTGGCTGACAATTGGATTTCTTTCTGGGCTGTGGTCTGTAGAGATCCTGGCCAGATGAGTCGTTGCTCTTTCAGCACACTTCAACAGCACGGAGCTGGTGTAACTTCAAAGTCAATAAGACTACACTCACCGCGTGGCTGATTCCAGTCCAACGCAGAGAGTTATGTCATGTTTGCCAAAATATTAACGCATGTTATGCTCCAGCGTTAATTCAAAACATTTCTTAAGCTATTGCCTAATCCAAGCAAACAAATTAGTATAATTGGAGAGCTGTGTTTGTGAATACAAAGCATAAAGAGAGGCAACGTGCATTGTCTTGTTGTCATTCCTATCAGGCAGCAACGTTCGGTTAGTTGTGCTCCTTGCAGTCTGAGCATACTGGTATAATTGATGGCAACATTTATCATAACAGCAGCGCAAAAGCATCAATTGCGTGATGAATTTATTTACTCCTGCCCAGAAGAGAAGCTATGATTGGACCACTTTATAAACATCAAACTGCTGTAGACCTGGTCTCTTGTTGATTGCACTTAAAGGGGAAGGCGGGGGGGGAAGAGAGAGAGATGAAAGAACAGAAAAACACCCTGATTGGGAAGCTGGAGGTTGAGTGAAAAGACAAATCCCTTTGATTAGAGGAAAACAACCATTATTTTAACTAATAAAAAAAGAAAAAAGAAAACTGAAACAATCTTATATCCATGATCAATAGCTGCAACATTATCTGCTGCATAGTTTAGTCCTTTAAGTATTTTTTCTTCTTCCCAACCCACAATATTCCTGGAGGTAGAGTGCTGTAAAGAAGGCATCAATATCCCAAACTAAGATGACAAGGCCCCTGGGTTTAGCAAAGCAAAAACATGAACCACAACACATTCCTATTTTATGAACTGCTTGTCTTCCATAGAAAAATATGGGGCCATATCCTCTTCACCCTGGCACTTGGCAGTCATCTAAACCTGTGCAAAACTCTGCTATTTTTCCTGGGTGGATTCTTCACTTTTTGTGCAGAGATGGAAGTAAATCCAATGGGAAATAGGTCCAATGGCTCAGCATTTCGTAGGTTTCCAGACTCTCACTCTTGTTTTGAAGAGGTATGAAAATCATTGCTTGAGATGGAACAGTTGTGACAGTCTGCATGCTAATAGTGGTGGTGTTTTTCAAATAATAATTAAAAGAAAATTATTTTTTTCCTCGTTGGCTCCTTCGACTCCCCTCTGAGCAGAGCAGAGGGCAGCAGTGTCAGGAGATGAAAGTTTCAAACACCCAGTTACTGTTTGAAGCCGTCTCTATCCAGTCTGCATCAGAGCCAGCAGTATCATCACAGGGTGATTCACAGACCAAAACACAAATGCCATTATAGGCTTCAGTTGGGTAAAGAGCTCATCCTTAAGGAGATCTTAATGTCTCATAACTCACTAGATAAAATTCAGTTTATGGTATTATGCTAAGAAACCAAAATGTAGTCGGGCCTGATACAATCAGGCTGTTAATTCCATAGTTAAGATTCTTAAGTTAGTAGTTCAAACTGCTGAGAAACTATTATGTTTTTGAGCTGACCCCTTGGCCAGTAATTTTAGGAAGAGGTGGTGAGAGAAACCCCAGAAGGGGAAATCATGGTAGACACAGAAAAAGAAAATCAGCTTCAGGTAATCCTTAAAAAATAAACAAACAAACCCAAACACAAAACAATTTTGTATTCGAGGTGTAAAATGGAAGAGCAACGTCTTAAAGCTCCCGGTTGGACCAAGAGCTGCGACTCATGATGGCATTTACATACGATATCTCATGTAGTCAGATGCTCACTGACACAGCCTAAAGCTGAAGTTGTATCAAGTCTGCAGTCCTTCCCATCCTTGCCCACTAGAACCCGCTAAATCCTGATGCATCCAGTTACTAATATTACACACCCCATGGAAAATTCAGGGACAACAGCACAACCCATTTATGGCTGTTTCTCATCCTTGCCGAGGGATGAAGGGGAAATGGGCAGCTCGTGTGCATAAGACTGCTCTTTTCAGGGCAGTTGATGTAATATGTTAATATTGCTTTTTAAATAGTAAAGATTATTTTAAAATACAGGTTTATCATAGAAGCCTGCAATTAATAATTCCTGCTATGTGGAGAGATACCTTATAGACATTTTAGTGGGCTCAGCAGCTGAACTGACACCTTTGACCGGGCTTTCATTCAAGGGCTTTGGTGGTGCCACTTGATGCAGGTTTCAGCTATGATCTCCCTCAACACGTAAGGGCCCTTGCTTTCCTTCCCAGTGAGCAGGCAAGCAACTTAAGGCAGATTTTTTTGTTCCTCTTGCAAATAATAGCTTCTGTGCTCCAAGGTGTCACCTTTCACAGCACGAGTCACAGCATTAGAGCAAGGAATTCCAATCTTAACCTGCAACAAATAAGACTTAAAGTCATATTGCAGTCCATCCCAAGGAGAACAGGGTGCTGAAGCTGTCCTCCAGGGCCCATGCCAGCCAGCAACGTTAAACAGAACACGTAGGGCAGAGATCAATGTGCTCTACAAGCAGTGTAGTAACAGTGACTGTATCAGTGCCCAAGCAAAAATAAGTGGGATTTTGGAAGTATGCGTCGACCTCAAGAGCACAAAAGTCACTGAATTTCTTCGGCACTTACACCCTTTAACAATTTGGGAGCTTTAAAAAAATCCTAAAACCTTTTAAATTCCCTTCCTAATTATGCTGTACCTACCTCCGAAGAACCACATACAAGGCATTTTGTTACGGAAAGCTAGTACAAACAGCCATGCTCCCCACAACAGCCTGTGAAGGTGAATGGGAACAAGAACGCTGCCTCCCAAGCGCCTGTAGGATCAGACTTGTAATCTAAAGACTGTTTTTATAAGTGGGGCTTCTGTCTGCTTTATGTTTTACCCAGCACTTCAGACTCATGGCCAGTGTCACAAAAAGCACAATAAGATAATCACAGTAATAAAATGCTAATCTATCCTATTAACCTGTGCCTGAAAAATTGCAGCAGAGCTGGCATCCAATAAAGGGAGGCCTGAGAAAGGGCAGAATAGACAGATTTCCAGCACAGCGAAATAACGCACCAAATCCTGCCGCATCCAGTTGCTAATGTTACACACACCATGGAAAATTGGATGACAGCAGCAAGAACTGCTTGTGGCACAGTTTCCATCCTGCTAGTCTGCTGAGCAGACAAATTAAGTGAGTCTCTGGCAGCCCAGCCAAGGAGAGGGATGGCTATTAATGTAAAAGAAAAGCCTGCATAAGTAGGGGTAAGCAGTTTTTACCATCCTCATTGCTGTTCAATGAAAGGCACAGCTGCACCTTTCTCTGAGTTATCAAAGATTATTTCAAAAGCATGCAGAATGGCTTCTACAGCAAGATATGTCCCATCCTCTCTCTGTTACTCTGTCCTACAAAGCATTAGAACGTGATACTCCCCGTTAGCACAAGTCTCTGAGCCAAAATACTGCTTCCCAGACGAAATAGCTACCTACAGGTAGCCTGTCACTACCTTGACCTTGGTCAAGTCCTTCAGACTGAGGCTGTGCTCCCTTTGCCAGAGGTGAAGAGGAGACAGCCTTCCTACAGCTGCAGTTTGGACTTACAAGAGAATTTAAATTCTCGGGCAAATGCTTTGGTAGATGAGCCAAGGCAGCCCCTACTCACCCGTGCTAACAGATGCCAGACAAAGCTTGGTTCTGCTGGGAGCTGTCTGGCTAAACAAATGCTTTGAATGGACGAACTGAGCACGGGATGAGAAGACCACAGAGTAAGCATCAGCGGTTCCGGTTTTAGCAACAATCGCTCTGGTTTCTTCAAAAGCTCTGCAAAGGAAGACGAAAGGGAGCCTCTAGTGACTTTCAAAATTCAGAGGCTTTCAACTGAAATGAACAAATTTCTATCAAAGACGATTATTTTGCTTTTAGTACAAGTAAGGCAAGCTTAGCTCCGTAAAAAAAAATTAAAAAAAAAAAAAATCACAGCAGCTGAGGACTCTGCTCCCCCATACTAAGAAGTAATTCTACTATATTTTTTGCTTTTCTTCATTTTGCATCACTTCAATGACAGAAAGAAAAAGTGATGGCCTTTCCATGTGGTTACTGTTCTTTCCACTGCATCTGATGGAGAGGTTTTTGTGGAGTCACACCTTCATGGAAGCCTGAGCAGCTCTTCAAGCCCCAAAGGCAGCTGGTCCAAGGGAGGCTTAGGGGTCTGCAAGCTGAGATGTGCAGATGGCCAGCTAGCTGGTCATGCACAACACAAAGGCAATGGAGCCAGATGGCTGATGGTAGGAAGAGCAGGAGAGATGAGCTTGACTGAACTCATTGGCATCATTTACGGTCATTTCAGGACAGGCACGAGGGCATTATCATGAGCGTTGCTCTGAGCTGTTCTATCCTACGTGCATACTCTTGTTCAGAAAAGAAAACTACAGTCACCATGGCTTGCTTTAAAAAGTCCTCAATGCTATCAAAGCAAATCCTTCCTTACTATCCAAATATCCTTTCTGGGGATACTTTATTGCAGTTTTAATAGCTATTTAACTATTAATATTATTTACAACTACTAATATTATTTATATCCTCTATAACTATTCCACAAGCACACTGCAAGAGCCTAGCTAATTAACAGGAATTCCTCTGTGAACTATTAACCACAGAAATACCTCTCAGGTATGCCCTGAGCCCCCACAAGATTACATGCGAGCGACAATGGGATTTATAGTTCAGATCAAAGTCACGGCCACACAGTCAGGGGCAGGAACAAGCCACAGAGCTGCCAGTCACACTTCCTTAGCCGGGGTCTGATGAACGAGACATCCCCCCCTGCAGAGGATGGAGCTTTCCTGGAAAAGCACACTATTGACCTCATTACAAGGGCACAAAAAGTTTAGCTGTTCCTTTTCCCATGGCCTTTCCATTCAGTTCCCTTCTCTGCCTTCTCTTTCTGAATTATTTCATTCACTCAACCCTCCGTTACACATCAAGAGTACAACAAAGAATTGCCCACCATTCAACCCAAAGAGGTGAAGAGCAACAGCACTTTGAGGAAATCGGCAAGGCAGAGCTGCTGTGCGGTCACAGACGTGCGTCAGCTTGGGTACAGGATCTGGTCTGGCCAGGAAAGCACTAATCCCTGTGGGAGATGAGCTCCTCAGGTTCATCTTGTTTTTCTGAGGAGCTCTGCACCCTACCCTGAGCTCCAGGCTGATGGAGCTAAACCACAATCAGGAGTGACTTTAAACCCAGACTGAGGACGTTGTGGACCAAATCTGCAGGTAATGTGAATGAGCACCGATGTCAAGGCAGATTTATACCAGCTGAGGAATTTGTTTTCTCCCCAGCCCATCTTGCAAGAATAAAGCATTTTCTTTTCTCAGGCATGAGACACTAGGAGGGTTTGCGGGGCCCTGTCTCCAATTCCCTCCGGAGCCAGGCCTACCTCTTGAGGGCTGCAGCAGTCTCACCCAGCATATTTGGTCTTTTAATTCAATGTCCTTAAACCAACAGCAGTCTAGGCTCTTCCTTTCCATTCTGATTAGCAGACCAAGTATGTTCTACATGAATTGCATAATTATATCAGCAAATCCATTTTCTTTTGCTTTTTTTTTTCCAGTTTCCCAAACTGTAGGGCTTCTTCCCCTGCAGAACTCCCCAAAGAGATGCCACAAAGCAAAGCAATCATGCAAAAAGATTTATGACAGTCATTTGTATACATGAGTATGCTCACAGACATTCAAGTTCCCTCTTCTGTCTTCTCCTTTTATTTAGTGTGAAAGCGCAAGCTGTTCCCAAGCCACGCTTATACATTTTTTATAATTCAGATACACTACTCACATCATTTTAGAGACAGACATGAGAGGGGTTTTTTGTGTGTTTTCTTCTTTCAAGGTCCCAGCATATTTCATGCTTTGCCTGGAGTTGTTAGCAAGCATCAAATTTAACAAAAAGGGACACTCACCTCGTGGTTAATCATGACCTGGACTGAGCCTTTGCCCAGTGCCCTGTGTACGACTAGGGGCCTGAGGAAGAAAGCACGACTAGCACTGCTCCTGCCTTACCACTCCACGGTCTGGTTCTGCAGCTCTTAGCTAGCTACAGGCTGCTCACGTGGAGCCAACTTCTGCACCTTCCAGGTTATATTCCTGCTCAGGGGGAGCACGAGACTGAGATGAGCAGTAACACACCAACAAAGAGTGCAACAGGCTTTACTGCAGCCTGTTCTGCAGGGCCTGGTCACAGCCTGGCTATTCATTAATATTAAAACAGCAAGAGCTGGTTAAAGCACGTGATTCATAAACACCCACACTAATTTCTCTATCTGCTATGGACTTGCAGAACAAACACAGACATCTCAGTTTTTAACCTATTTGCAAGTGCCTGCCCTATTTTACAATACCACACAGCAAACGTAGAACACCATACGTCTACTAGAAACAACTTCAGCCTCAGGTTCTTGTCTTCAACCCATCTCATTCCCCCTGAAGAATAATGAAAACTGCTCAGGCTGGGAACAAATCTACATTTTTTGCCTAAATGTTCTACTTAGTAGTATGCATGCATCTCATCTCTCAATCTGCTGAAAGAGTAAGATCATCAGCTCACTGCTTGACAAGCCCATTTCTGTTTTTGCAGTCCTTTACCCTATACAAGCTGAATGGAAAAATGCTCAAAGTCAGAAAGGATGGGCTCAGGAATTTGGGATCCTGATGTCCTGGGATGGAGTTTGGACTGCCCTGTGATGGACAGAGGGTTATAACACTTGCACAAGTGCCACGAGTGTTGCAAACCAAGGCAGCCCATAGTTGAATAATAACATCCACTTGCACAGATAAGATGGAGAGAGCAGGCACGTGCCTTCCTCTGCTTTGGCAATTCTCTCTTCACCCTATTCCTAGCAACATATATAAAATAAATGCAAGTGGCAGAATCCCTCTATAGTGTTTTGCATCGACTCTACGCAGGTGTAAACAGCCCCCTGAGGTGCATGGCGGGGGGGAATCAAACCACAGCACCTCATTTGTCCTCAGTGGCTGGCCAGTAACTCATCTCATTAAGTATAAACTAGAAACACAGACACAGACTAAATGAGTTCCTGAGTAGAATATCTATGCTATTATTCAGCTGAATGCTTCCAAATAGTTACCAGAAAATATTAATCTTTGTATTCCTGAGAACATGCCGATGCAGCACATGAAGGGCAGGGAAGACTTCAGCCCTCCAGCGCTTACAGCACGTACCTTCTCTTACGACTGCTCTCTCAGAAGCAAAGTCTGGCCAGGCTTTGGCTGGCATCAGTCAGAAAGACCACAGAGATCCATGTTTATCTGTGTTTATAGCACATTTTGTTCTACTTAAGGCAAGTGTCTTATGTCTCTGCTTCAGCACAACTGTCAGAACTAGGATTAGCTAGACAAATGGGGTTTTTCTTTCTTGTGGAGAAGTTGAACAAAGCCTTTTCCATTCTTGTCAAATGTACATTTGCAAAACACTGGCATTTATTAGAGACAAAAGCCAAAGAAGCTGACAATGAAAGCTGGATGAAAAGAGTTTGGGCTGTTTCCTGTGAATAGAAGACAAAATATTGTGAGATAAAATCAGATACATTCTGAAAACATTTCATTTAATTTAATATAACTAGTTTTTATGGCAATGATGTTTGCCCAATACACAGGACTGCTGAAGCTTTATTCAGAAAAGCTTTGAAATCACAATGAAACATGCCATTTCTGTACACGAGCAATACCAGAAAAACATTCCATATTTCAGTAGTCCACATCAGCAAGATCCCTCAGCAGTGCAAGACTGTGACAGGAAGAGGTACTAAGCTACTAAAACAAGCTGAGGATCTGTCCAGATTAAAGAGAACTGTGAACAAAAAGTCTCTTTATTTTTAAATACTGTATGATTCAAAGCCTAGCACGACCAAATTATGCTGAAATTGCTGATATGTGTTGAAAGAATAAAGATGAATATGACAAGGAGAGGGAGGGAAAAAACAACTAACACGTTAGGAGAAAAACAGTTTCTAACCAATGGAAATTAAATCTGAGTATGGAGGTTAGTCTCCTGTGGTGGTTTTATTTCTAATCACCGCAAATGCTGACACATGAAGCTGTAAAGCTAGTCAAAATCTGTCTCAAGATCTACGGGTTGTATACCTGGCCGAATGTTTCTTGCTGGGACATTATCAAGCTACTGATCCAACTGCTAGTTTAAATAATGCTGTAAATGTAATGATCTAAGTAAAACCATTTTTTTCCTTCAATAATTTTAAAGGTATCTGTGGCTGATACGATGGACATTACAAATGCTGGTAGCATCCACCTGGGACCAGGCCAGCAGCACACTAGTATATAATTTTATCTAATTGAACAATTAAATTAGAATAATCTTTGAAACAAGCCATAATAAGAGTTGTATAATTCCAGTGCTACCTATTATTTTCCTTGCCACTTTATACACTCTGTCTCACTAAAATATTCTTCCAGGTCCTGGCTGAGTGATAAAATGACAGATCTGATTGTTTCATGACAGAACAGTAGAGGAGCTACGGCTGAACAATTCCATTAAATCCAGTTTCTCTCTGTGTAAACTGTTTCTTGCTGTTATAAAAAAGTATTGAACCAGATCTTTCTCTAAGTCCCAGTCACTTCGTTGCTTGCAGCAATTCTCAGCCCTTGGAAGACAACTAACACAGAACTGCTCCTGAATTGGCAGTTTTAGACAGGAGGTCCTTCAGGGAGATACTGTTTTTCTGCTGGATGTAGACAGGACCTTCTACAGAAGAATGCCCACTGGTTCCTCCAGGCCTGCCATTACAGAGGTGCTAAAACTCTGCTAAATCACCTTAAGTCAAACCAGGTTTAGGGACGCTTTGTGCCCGTGCGTTTCCCCCTTGCCTGTGTACATATTGTCCAGGTTCTCACTCAACGATGTTGTCTTGCAGGAGGAAAGCAGATGCTAGTTGAGATATGGATCCTTCAGACAAAAACCTTCTGCTAGTGAAGAGAAGAGATTTCGTGATTAAGTTAGCAGCTAACAGAGTAAATGCCAACATGCATTGAAATGCATGGCAGCTGGAAAAGTACAAATATGCTATTAAAGTAATATCTTTTCCTTTTGAAGATGAGATTCCATGTTCAAGCAAGGACAGCGATCGTGTCTTATGCTCATCCACCTCCTTATGTCCCAAAGGGCAGCAAAATAGCTAAAAACTCATTTCGCTTTCCAGTGCTTTCACTTATAGGCACTCATCTAGAGACTCCACAGGCTGGAATATGAGTGCTTGAAGAAAACTCAGGGAGGAGTTTTTTCCTTAAGAAACTCCTCATATAAAAAATCCTGCATGATCTAACTCTACTGAGACAGAAGCAGAAACCTATGCTGAGCACAGCTCAACCTGAGAGTCAACTTTCACTGCTACAGGGAACGTGTCTAAACCTTGGCACGGCACAGAGCAGCAGAGCAGCTAACCATGTAGCGAAGAGTCCAGCTATTTCCAGGTGTCTTAGCCTTTCGATGCTTACAATGTTTAATTGACTATGAAGTCTCAAATTAGCATTTAAAACATTTTACCACATGACTTTGAGAAGGCAAGACTTTTTTTTGGCTGCTTCTTCCTCTGCAGAACAGCTCTTGCACTGCAATCATTTGCAAAGCTAAGAATTAGTATTGAAAGTCCCGATCTCTACACTGGCAGAAGAACTAGACCTCGGAGCTTTAGCATATACCAACGTCTGTAAAATACGCTTGTTTCTGTTTAACATCTACCCGGACAGAGCTCAACTTGCGTTGAAGTCACGGTCATGAAATTCATCACTGTCAGTGCCTCCAGATTTACATTGCTATAAAGGAGAAATACTTGACCCATATGGTCTTAATTCCTGTTTTCCCTTCAGTAAATGAAAAGGTTTAACGTGATGCCTACTGTCTTTCCACATCTATACTTCTATTAAACCATTCTTCCTCCTTAATTCCCCTTTAAAATTACATCTTGTAGTTCAGTAGTATATAAGGAATTTTTGTTGCAGGTAGGTAAGTAAAACATTGCCCAAATGAAATCTGCCACCCACAAAACCTACTGCTTAACAGCATTAACTAAGCTTGCACACAAACACCATCAAGGTGTGACAAGGTGGAAGTTTCTGGTATGAATAAGAGCAGGAGGTGAATTCTGCCAGATCTGTTCAGCCAACGAACACTTAGCACTTCAGCCAAAGGCAGCTAAGCACATGGCTAAAAGTATAGTCCTCATGGGAACTATTCCCATACTCTAAGATAATGCTTGCTTAAATGCTTTGCTGAAATGATGTTGGCATATTCAGCACCTTGAAGGACCAAGATGTTGCTAGTACTTAAAATATCACAATAGGAGATAGGGGCAAACAGCCAGCCTAAAAAGAGATCATGGTCTTCTGGAAGCCATACACAGGTATGTTCTGAGCATACGGCCCTATGAATAATAAGTCCATGAGATTATCTCAGCCTTTCAGTCTTTTGAAAGAAACAGCATGCGTAATAGCCTTTTTCATGTGGCATCCATAGGCAACTGGGTTCCAACTGCTTTACATTACTTGGGAGAAAAAATTCCTACAGAAGTGAGAGCTGAGAGAAAGCTGGTCTGCAGGAGTATCACAAAAAAAGAAAATGACAGAAGCAGGGAACAGGAAAACTGGAAGAGAACAGCAATATACCCAGTTTGATGCCTTTCACTAAGGGCATTTTGTCTTTCACACGTGTTTAGAAGCATTTTTGAAATCTTGAAGAAAGAGACCTAAAACACTCGGTCTCACTTAGGACAGAAGAAAGCTAGAAGACGGATGCTGCCCTGCCCAGGTGACGTCAGCATTCTCTGGGATGCTGATCTTAGGAGGGTGAAGTTCCTAACTTTCTCACAACTCAGTATATTGCAAATGAAATCTGTTGGCTCAGGCAGACAGAACGGGGAAATTCTATTTCAGTCAGCCAAGATCGATGAGCAGACTACTGACCGGTAAAGAGTGTCAAGAATTAGCAAAGCAAAGGACTTTTTAATGGAACTTTATATTGTCGATCTCCATCTGCCATCGAGAGTCTTCAGTCACAGCATGAAATTTATTCAGACATTATAACCACCTAGCCTTACTCTGACATTGGGACTTAACATGCCTTCTCTTGTTAATATCATTCAGCAACAGCTGCATTATATTACCTGTCAAAAATTATTAATCCAATTCTGTTTTCATGTATATTTATCATTTCACTGCCAACCACAGTCAAATGATTCCGTAAGACATATTGATTTCCTGTATGAATTCAATGAAAAGTATCTGTCATAAGTTTTACAGACAGTGGAGTGATTTTCAGGTACTCTTGGTTTTTTGCTCTCTTTTTTTCCCTAATAACTTGCAGATAATAATCAGGGAACAGAGATATGCTACTAACTATGAAGAGGTTTTTTGCTTCCTTTCATTTTACTTGCTTAGAAGAACTGTGGCATAGACCTAGATAGCTTCACCTTCCTCATACACTGATTCCACTTAATTTTAGGCAAGCTCCTTGCGCAAAATACTGTTTCAGCACAACTCATCTAAATGGTTCTCAGCATTAGAGCTAACCAAGTCCATTTTAACAAAACCATTCTGTGCTCCTTCTTTGCATCCATATCGTAAGACCCAATATATTGCAAGTTACTGCCCAACTCCTGCCACATTCAATGGTAGCCTTCCACCAACTTCAAGGATGGATTTGAGCTTCAACACCCTGTTTAAACAATTCCCCATCTACAAAACGTTGCCCAGGTCATGCAGTGGACTACAGATTGCACTCTGCCTTCCACAGCTGGGTTGCCACATGGCTAGAAGTGCAACACATCTCCCTCCATTAATGAATATTTACCATTTACATCTCATATCCACAAAGAGAATTTAATACATAGCAAAAACCAAGATGCACTTCTTAAAAGACAACTGGAGGTCTTGGCCATTGAGTCCAGGTGCTTCGAGAAAACACGACACTTGTCAAGCAAGCCCCTTTCATCATTTTCTTCAAATGAAATTATAATAAAGTTCACCATGCCTAAAATGAAAACTAAAGCCCACAGGGACTTCAAAAGTGACAGAAGGAGAACAGATATGTTAATAAGAACAGAATGTCTCCTTCAATTCAGAGCTGGAAGTGCCAATCACCTGGAGGTAACAGATAGCCCCTCTCAATGACATTCAAGTGATGGTTGAGGAAAAGTAATTTTTCCCAAAACATCTTTTCCTCCTAACTCCCTTCCAGTGTTGACGAACTGAACAAAAGTCTTTAAAAGTTTCCTTGTCTCCCCTTCAGCCCATCTCTGACGACATCCTGTAAATGGCCTAGTGTTTGGAAAATGCTGCATTAGGGAGAAGTTCAGGTCTTGCACTGGAACGCAGCTGAGTGGTGAGGCAGAGTGAATTTGATTCATCTCTATTTGATGATGCCAATGAGAACGCCCAAATGACCCCAGAGTTGTTCATCTCTCAAGCTCATTGCCTCCACCCCATTCCCTAGGACACAAGTTCACCTATCATCATTATCTGCAGGTTGTAAATCTTCCCAACTTCCAAAGGACAGAGATGCAAAATGAAGCTTGTTTTCAAAGATCGCGCTGCCAGTAGCTAAGACAGATGCTCCTCGGAACGATACCAAATGAGCTGTGGAACGCACGCTGTTATGAGTTGGACCTTGCATGCAATACATCAAGTTTTTAATAGTCAAGACACAGCACTGTGCAGGTGAGGTTTACTGCATGGTTTGTAGAACAGATGTGAGATGTTGCTGAGCTGGGTAACACACCAGCTGAGCACAGCGTTTGTACCTGTACCCTGGGCTCTGAACCTGCAAAAGACACAGCAGCTGTGGCCCATGCTGACCCTATCTGGCAAATAACACGTTTCTCAAACAAGTGTTACCACATTAGTAGACCATACAGAGAGAGATTCACGTACAATAATGTGTTTTGCCATGTTTTCCACATCAATATCTAGGGAGAGTTTATCTCTTGCTATTTATTCATGGATGCAAAGAAATTTGAGAGATGATAAAGGAGGACAAAAAAAGGACAATTGTCTGCCTCTCCCCTTTTGGTCAACCTAACCTTACCCAAGTCATTTCTTAGCAGAAGCATGGAAGAAAAAGACCTTGAGGCTGAAAGAGCAGGTGCCTGAGTACAAAAACATCCTCCACACATAAGGAACAAAGAAGCAAAAATGTATGGCAAAAATATTTGAACTTCCCAAAGCAGAGACTTGAGAAATGGTGGGTCCCCACTTAAAGGAGTTCCCAGGAGAACAGACAAACTGGATATCAAAAAATGATTTCAGCATTTGTAATTTTGTTTGGATAAGGGAGAATTATGAAGATTTTAAGGACACTGAGAGGAAGCTACAGTATTTCTGATTCAAAGGAGTGACAGTCTAGATAGGAAGCCTGACTGAGCACAGAAAGAGAAAAGGCATTTCTTAGAAATGATAAAGAAAATATAGTCTGCCCACTGCCTGAAGGAGGGAAGCGAATTTGGAGCAAGACAGGGAGGAGATGGTATCTAGGTAATAGGCCTAGGTCAAACTGAGCGTATTCCCTCTATGTTACTCCTGATGCTTTATTACTGAGGTAAGGGGCAATGATTTCATTTCACTTTCAGGCAATGCAGCTCAGTAATTTCTCTAAGATCATCTTGATTTTGTTCTCTTTGACCTCCATCTCTTTGCTTTTCATTTTTCCTCACAAAAAATTTCTGTAGCCACTGCAAATAACAATATGATGTTGCTTCTGCTTTCAGTATTCCCAATTCTTCTGCTGCTGTTTGCTCTAGAACTGGAGCTCTTTGCTTTGGCCATATTGACTCAGGGCTCCCACAGCCCAAAATTGTGCATTAGTGCCATTTGCAAAATTCAGCAGTTACTTAACTGAAATGCTTTGTTTTTCACACACAGCCTGCACTTACAGTCAGCTCCCTGTGAAACAACTCAAGAAGAAAACATTCTCGAGGAAAGAAGCAAACTGGCTTTTCTTTTTCATTTCTCCTCTCATCTGACAAAATGGGAAATAGGAAGCCTGTGCCTAGCGAGAGCAGTGCTTTAGCTCAGGCTTGACTCAGGCATTTGAGGTTTCCTCCCTTCACCAAGCTGCAAGACAAGGAATGTCTTTATGAGTACATAAAAAGTGGCACTGACATCCCATCACACTAAATGCGACATACTGAGTATCTCAAGGACTCTATAGGTGTATAATAACCCATTTCTTTTTCCCTCTACCTCCTCCTCAATATTACCAAAGGGCCTAGTTGAAGAAGCTGAAAAAAATAAATTAGTTAGCTCAATGATAATTCAGACTCAGATGATGTGCTTATCAAGAAAAGGCAGTCTCCTCTCCCTAACTTGGCTCTTCAGAGCTGGGGCAGGGGCAAAACACTTGATCTGCACATTCAGGTGCAGATTGGTGCTGTGCTTTAGAGGGAAGAGCCGGACAGCTCACATCTGTCAGCTGGACAAACCCCCAGGTCAGCTCAGCTGCCACGGGGAAGTGTCACGGAGAGATATAAATTGGTAGCAAACTACTCCTCCTGGTCCCCCCCTGGGAGCAGCAATGTCCTGGAGTTCAGAGGGCATCGGAGTCACGGCGCTGCCGGGCTCATCCGCAATCCCTGCATCGCCACAGCCACCTCACAACCCTAAGGAGCTCTCCAGGGAGCACGTTAGTTTGCTGGAGCTTTTGTCCCCAAATAACCATCTGAAGCTTCAGCTGGAAGAGGAAACATATTAAAACAGCTACAACAGAGGAGGAAATCGCCGTTCATTAATTTTCCATAAGTGGATTACACCAAGCAGAGTGTAAACAGTCCCATGGGCACCAATTACCAGGCTTATTCTATAACTGAATTGTCCTAAACAAGCACCATTTTAATTTGAATATCAAATATTTTACACAGCAGGAAAGAGAAGGAATAAACCAACCTAACAATGCATTTGTTATGGATTTCTACAAAATTGCTGTGGAAACCTCTGCATCCCCAGTGGATCGTGCATATTCTCTTTGTGTGTGCTCATGCTGCACACCTCACTCAATCAGATGCGAGGCAGCACAGGCACATACCAGCTGTGGTACCACTAACAAAATTGCTCCAGAATTAAGGAGGGGCCAAATAAATAAAAAAAGAAAGAACAACAAGCAAACAAACAGAAAACTAATCCAAACCCACCCACTCACAACTAAACAAAAAACTCCCACATTTAACTAGATTTGGCATTATTCCTTTTTTTTTCCCCCCTTTTAACTTACTAGACCTATTTTCTCCTTCTAAAAGTCTTGAAGAAATTAGCCTTTGGGTATGATATTTCTTTAATAAATCAGAATGAATAAATACTTTATATCTTCAGGAATGAGTGAAGCTAGCAGTATTAAAGAGACAGTACTCAGCACTATCCAGATCAGTTCACCAGTGTGATGGAAGAAATACACATTCTCATTTCCCATCCAAGCTCTATCTTGTTCCTGAACTCATTCCAACTCTTAATCCAGTCACAGAACAGCGTGTCACCATCATATGATGAGTTACTAGACAGAGATGTTTGTCTGCTGCTCTGCAGTACAGAGGAAAGCAGGAATCATACACAACATCAAACGTTAAGTCCAGATAGCCTAAGAAACTACGCGGTGGACATTTACAGTTCTCACTAGTGAAAACAGTAAAGCATGGTACAAAGCTCTTGCCTCCATAAGACCTGAGTTCAAGCAAACCAGAACCAGTTAAAAAAAAAAAAAACAGCCAAGGAACATACCTTTGGGAATAGCTTGGTTTTCCTTAATCTACTGGAAAACTTGGAATGAGTTGGTGAGTTCAGGCCTGCTATCATTAGCAATATCAGCGAAAGGCCAAATATTAAATAGATGAAATTAAAAACGAGATGATAAAATATTCTGCTCTGCCCAAGGGAAGGCACAGAACTTCAGGGGACAGTCCACAACTTTTTCAATCCTGGTAAAACACGAAGTTTTGCACTCGTATTTGCACACAGTGCAGCTGTCAGCTTACCAGGTCAGCCCTGGTAAGTCTTCGAGTCACTCAACAACCTTAAAGTCTGATGATTCCTGTCTGAGAAACTGAGAATTGCACCTAGTTCAGTTGGAGAAAAGGTCTAAGAGAGAGGGGGGCTTATCCCAATTTAAAAAGTGGAAACTAAGGCATGCAATAACTGGTGTAATGAGTGAAGTTCATGCACATAGTCTGAAGGACCTCTACTGCTTAAACCACAGGCTCTTAATCTTCTCTCTTGTAGAACATTTGTGCTCCAGAAACACTACCAATGATGGGGAAAAGCATCAGAAAACATTTCTCCTGATCTAAATCTCGAACACACTGACTGACAAGGCAGATTTGGAAGACAGTGTTCAGGGCCGGTACTGGTATCAATTCAGTGATCCTACCACAGGACACTCACTACTGCAATATGTTCCAACAGACCACTCTCTAAACTGAAAGCAAAGTGTTCTCTGTACAGTTCTTGAAGAAATAATTTGGTTCCTAGGTGAAGACAATGTTGTTAAATGTCTTTGAAGCTCTGTATACTAAACAGTCCTTTTTTCCTGCCAGTATGCTTTAGGTTTGTTTTATACATCACATGGATGAATGGTCAGGAAGGAGCAGCCTTCTGCCCAAAGCCATTATTCATTTCCATGTGGCAATAGCAAGAACTTCATGTTCTCCACTTGTACTTAAAACATTAAAAGGAAGTGCCCTAAAGAGAAACACATAAACCAGAAGCTATGAAGCTTCCTCTTCCTCATTAAGCAGAAAAAACCTCAGCAATTACCTAGACTGAATCTAACCATCTTACTTCATAACCAGTCTCCAAAAGGGCCAAGCCATAGCATCCTTCCATTAGCATTTACCTATGCGAGTGTGGGATTAAGCAAGTGGATAAATAAGACCCTAAAGGAAAGAGTCTGATGCCTTCTAAATCTGTCTGGCAGCTCCTACACAAAAGCACTCCCCTACACGCTTCTGTGCTTCACACAGGCAGATTAAAGGTAATCAGCTGGAGGGCTCTGTGCCCAGACACAAAGTGCCCGGGAATCCTGTCTCCACCTGTAATCCCTCTTGTGCCAACCTACGTCCTTCTGAAGTTCCTCCCTTCCCCCATGAGTGACTTCATCCAACCCTGCATGGCCACCGCCTCCAGGTGCAGACACTGTTGTGGAGCACTGCTGTATTGGCACTTCCCCCTTTTCACTGCTTTTTAAAAATTATATGTGTCACGTTTCATAGAAAAGGTGAAGATTACAAATATCACTGCATCAGCTTCAAGTACCAGTAATTTCCAGACTTTGCCACCACTGAAGAAACAGGAAGGGCAGGCACAGGGTATAGTTTTTAGCCTATCCTGTGGCTCCTGTTGGGAGCTCAAGCAACTCTCTTACTCATTACAGACATGCTATTCCTGTGTTCTGCTTGCTGCCTGGATCTGGCAAGAGCACACACTTCTCATTCAAGCCCATCCACTGTCAATCCAATGGAAAAACAGTTCAGAACCCTGCTCCAGCACAGACTTCCCATGTGACCGTCATCAGGTCACTTTAACTCAGGTCTTCACCTGGCAAATATCCATGAGCACTAACCTCAGTAGAGCAGTGAAAGGACAAAATACAATTCACTGGAACATATAAGTTACCAGCCGCTGGGGTAATGACTGGGGTGATATTTTTCAGCTAATTGCTCGTGCATACTGTGCTTTACAACAGAGGTCACTAGATTCTGCCCTCGTACTTTCACAGTCCTCCTGCAGTCCCTGCAACTGCCACTGTATCCAGGCAGCTTGCATATCGTTGTGTTATATTCCAAGCCACATCCACAAGTCTCTGGTTCAGTTTGTGTGATGAGATATACCGGATGAAAAATAGAAGCAACAAATTTCAGGCTCAGCGGAGAAGTTCCCTGTATATTTATGAGCTTAAGTCCAACCTTTTAAAACTCCCTTTTCCCCAGTGCAGTTTCCTTCGATAGGAAGTGATGGATAAAACACAGAGAAGCTGCTAATAATAAAATGGTCAGGCAGAAAGAATAGATATGGATTTTTTTTTCCCATCACTACTAGCAGAGTGAAATAACAAGGAGCATCGATAATTTATTTACTAGTCTTCCGTACTCCACGTCCTGCTGCTTTTCTATACCCAAACAAGACCCTGTGGGTTTAATTAAGTTTTCAGAGGAGGTTTGGGAGATATGATTTCACTCAGTCTATGTCATTTATTCCATGTTTTCTACAGATGCATGGGGAAAAACCTATATGGCACAATAAATCAAACATGGCTCTGCAGAGCAGTACACTGCACAGACACAGCAAACCCCCTTTGTTCTAATGCTCTGACTCTGCAAGGGATGACCACAACGGAGGGAAATTCAGAAAGCCTCTGCCTGTACAGGTCAAGGCAGCCCTCAAAATTTAGCATATCAAGGGCATAATTCTTCACGCAGAAAGAGGAGGGAGATGTGAACGAGTTGCCTGACATACCTTCCCGCCCTCCCCTTCCACATCCACATGGCACTGCCTTATCCGTGCATATCTATAATAAGACTGGCATTTCCAGTCTCACATTTAAGACTCCCACAGGCAATAAACTAATGCTGTGATCTGAAGAAATCACCTAGGAGTAGGCCCAAAGCAGTATCCAGACCTCTGAAGATGCAAGCGGCCACTGCAACTGGGAGCTCGGCACTTGCAAAATCAACTGACAGACAGACCAGGATTTTGAGACAAGTTAATGGTTTTACATATTTGGCCCTTGCATCTTCTCTTTCAGTACATCATCTGCATTAGAGGAAAGCATGAATACCTGCCCTCTGAGGGACGCTGTGAAAGACTAAGGAAGTGCTCAGACACTAGAGGGGAACGCACGCGTGCATCAGTGCTTGCAGAGACAGACGTGCGTGAAGATAGAAGTCTCCCTGGGCCTATTTTCTTGACCAGGACACAGAGGCGCCTGTGTCTTATGGTACATTTAGACTTCTAGAATTGATGTAACAAAAGGTATTGGAATTTTGTTTCCCCACCTTTCTCATAAAACTCAAGACTTGGTAAAGATCCTCTCTAAAGTCAAGAAGACAGTGCTCCTGTTTCATAAATCCCTGTGTTCATTCTGAACACACAATACTCTGCAGCAGGATTAACCCATCTTTTTAAGGTTGCTCCTGCCTCAGTTAATATTAACATAGTCTGCATCTTCTACCTTCACTTTTTTTCTCCTGACACAGTTCTGTCTTCATGAACCACATACAAAAATATATCTTATGTCCCAATATTTTCACTTAATCTGTCACCTGAATTGTCCCTGTCCTAAGGCCTTACCATATTTTTAGGAAGTTCCAGGTCAGTATCAAGACTGTCTCTCAACTGTCTCCACTCGTGCACATCGACTCTGCCGTCTCTCAGAGGGAACTCCTCTATCCCGACTCATCCAATCTGTCTGTTGGCCAAGAGGAGTTTGGATCTAGAGCCTGGAGCCCTCAGGATCCTCCCAGGACAGATGATCTTGAGAAAAGTTGTAGTACTCAAGGTTTTCTAACTGAAAATTAGCCACTGCTCAGCTTGTCCTCTTAAGAGTCAATAATTACTAGCAGACCTTCCGAATTTTCAATCAGTTTTGTTTTAACATTTTGGACAGCCACATGTGCATAACCATTTCCCACATCCACCTTAACTGAAGGAGTTTAACTCAACCTACCCAGTGCCTTAGGAGAATGCTACAAGTAGTAAGAGGTTCAGGAATTGTGCTTTGAGATAGATCAAGATCAATCCATATTTGAGGAACATAACTAGATCTCCAGAACAGTAACTGAAACTGGTTCCCAGCCCTAGGCTCTTTGTCTGCTTCTGCAGGAAAAAAAAACCAAAAACAACTTACTTAAGCTTGGAGGTCACTGTCGGTGCATTTTTCATGATTTAAAAAATGACTGGGTTTATTTTCTCTCCTTGTTGTTTTTAAGCCAACATCTTAGAAGCCTGAAAGTGAAATATATTTCTTTATCAATTTCTTGTTTTTCTCCTCCTCTGCCAACCATGCATAGTGGTTTGCTTATTGAGGCTCATTCATGTGTAGGGGCTGTTGGCATTGATGGATTTTGTTAGCAAGGTGGAGGGTTTTTTCTTTTCTTTATTTTTTTTCCCCTTTTTTTTAGAGCAGACTGGCACATTAATTTAGGCTGCCAGAATGAGCAGATGAAGATGATGTTGATTTTGCAAAGGGAAACAAGCAGGGAGGGAAATGCAAGGCTCCCCACGTCTGAGACATCACAGTAGCCTATGACACAGACAAGCTCAGGACATCCAGGCTGCAATTCTGAGACACCCTTATTATGACTTTGTCATGACTGAGGACCCATAGATAAAAGGTTTCACTCCCTTTTGAAAATATATTTTGTGGGGGTTTTTTAAATTGTTTTTCCTCTGACTCACAGAACAAATAGATTTTGAGATCATGTGCAGGGAGAGCATTCTCCCCTAGTTCCATTCACAAACATTCCTAGAGTCTTGCTTGTCATGCTTTCAACTTGCTGTTGAAAACTGAACCCCAGAGCATCACACAACTTGATGTCCTTAAGGAAAAATGAGAAAGCTCTCTGTAATGACATTATGGTAACTCTCAGACAGGGAGGATGAGAAATGTTCTGTGAGCATCCATTCCAGGGAGAGACACAGCTGCCAGGCTTAATCACATCAGTGTAAACATCTTCCTCTCATCCATGTCTGAAATCAAGGCAATCACCAAAGAAACAATTAAGGAAAAACTTTGGTACAAGTTAAACCATTACTTCTAGTGCAACTTTTTTAGCCCTACATGAGCATAAGAAACCAGAGGCATTCTGCCATTTCCAAATCAAACTCTACTGTGAATTTATACAGCCAACAACATGGCCCATCTGAAGATGCCAGTTCCCCACTCTCTTTATAGCCATCTATGTGAAGAGGAGATCAGGGAGCAAAATACAATTACCGCCAATTTGAGCAGCTAGGCATGATCATTGAACCAGCAGCCCAACTGCTCTAAGAAGAGAGAGAGAACAGATGGACAACACACATTTCAGCAGACAGAAAATGAACCACACCATGTGTGGATGTGTATCACTTAAATGATGTCCTTTGAAACTGTCTTCTCCTCTAGGATCTAGACAATGCAGAAGGCTATGAATTCAACCCAGTTCCTATGTATTTCTCCACAGGCCAGAGTACCAGCATTCTGAATGCTCAGAGAGCAACATTAACACTCTTGTTTTATTGATTGTGAGGCTGCATTGCCCACCTTTGCAACAGTCAAGGTCAGTAGGCATCCAGATTTAATTGGTCAAACACACGTATTATGCTAAAGCATTCAGCTCCTCCCGTGATTCTGCACTGTGCAACGCCAGGCCAACAAGTCATCTGCCATATATCTGTCTTCTGTGCTGCTGCATCTCCCTTGCCAGGCTACCTGAAAAATAGCTTTGATTTGGTTTTTTTGAGGGGTTTTGCCTACTCCAGAGAGATGGAAAGCCCTTCACAATGTAGACAGAGGAAATTCTACTCCAGAAGCAAGCCTGGAGGATTTATTATCCTCTGCCCACCAAGCTGGTAGAGAACCTCCAAACACAAGTTTGAAGATAAAGAAAAGCAGTTCATAGGATGATCCTATCCCATTACAGATAACCTCCAGCTTTTCCTTCCTCCACCAGAAAGCATTTTAGTAAGTATAACTATGATAATGATAGTCTAACTGGAAAGTTAGAAGATTGGATTGCTTTTGGTAAATCTGACTCATGTGCCTGGTCTTTCTTGAGATTTACTTCAGGGTAAATCTACCTAATGCAGTTCTTTGCATGCTTGTCACTTGTAGGTAAAATATAGATATTTATTTAGCGAAGAGCTCTCTATTCCTCCAGGAAGCTGCATATACACTAATTCACCTGCTCCCCTTTCAGCCATCTATCACTTTATTAACACTACTTAGTGCTTCATTCAAAATTCTCTTCACACAATTAAAAAAAAGGGGGGAAAAAAAGTAATGACTTGTTTTATAAGTGTTCCTGAACAAGCTTCTCTTCCCATGAACACTAACCTTGGAGTGAACTTGCCTTCCTGAACTGTAGTACACACACTTCAAGTACTGTCTACAGGCTCACATACCACATGCAAATTAGCTTTTGAATAGAACTAGCTCTGGGGTCCCCTTAGCAGGTAACGGCATCTTCTAAACCTTTTTGCTAAGATCACCCCCAGTACCACTTTAATAAAGGATACATCATCTCCCATCCGGTTACATCCTGCTTTTTCAGAGAAGATGTTTAATGATCTAATAGGCCTCTTCCATCCCTAAGTATTATCAAGTAGGATTTGATTAATTCAGACAAAAATTAATCGTGGTGCGAATTAGTCGTGTTGCTTTCGTTAGATGCGAGCTGGAAGGAAAAGAAAGGCTTTGTCTTCACCTTTAAACAGAGCAGCAATATTTATCCAAAGGAACTAACACATACCAGGAATCCTACAGCTCATGGTGCTCCACTGTGAAACAGTCATCAGACCAAACCCAAGGAAAAGGCCCTGGGTTAATCTCAGCGACTTCATGTCCTCAACGAGCACTATACGTGAAATTTTTGTTTAACAGGGGTCTTTCCCCTTGCAAACACCGAGTCATGCCCCTCCCTCCATGCACTGCAGAGACCAAGGGCTCTCCCTTCAACATTCTTTCAGATACAGGCCTGCCACCAGTTTCCACCATGGAAAACAACATGCAATATCAGTAGCTTTTAATTAAAAATCCATCTTTTAACTCCATTATCTCTCATGGCTTTATCTGCTACCTCATACACATCTTTGCAAGAGCTTTAGCTAGTGCATGAAGCCATTTTGCAGCAGTAATTTGCATATAAATACAAGGTATACATTTCAGACCTCCCCTGAACACATGCACATATGTAGACAATTTTGCATGTGTAAAATCTGTCATCTGCCCAGGAAAGGGGGAGCATGCTCGATATCTTGCACTGAAATGGAGGCTGCCTTGAAAAAAGAGCTTGCTTATACAAGTGCTGGTATTTCTGCCGAACAACAACACTTCTGCAACAAGAAGGAAAACTCAGAAGATATCTGAGAACACAGAGAGTTTCAGGCATTGCTTAAGGTCTCTTGTAGTATCACAGATTATTACCCCTCCATGTTTGTTAGACGAGTTTGAGAGAAAGAGGAGGGATTGCTGAAAATTGGCTTTTAAATCTGGCTTCCCCTGAGAAAGATGGTCATGCTCTGAGGTTTGTGGTATTACTTGATAAGCAGTGATTAAAACAGTAATCCCAAATTGTAATCAAAAAGCAGTCAAGGCTCTGAAATTACTTTTTACTAAGCTTTTTCCCCTTTCAAAGACAGCCCTGTATGGCAAAAGATAATAAAACCACAGATGCTGTTCCAATTTCATTTAAAAACATTTGATCCATTAATTTTTAGTTTGCAAAGGTTTTTCTTCTTTTATTTGTCTTTAAATCCATATCAAAAGTGGGTCTATAGTCTAGAAGGATAGAGGAAATTCTTTCTGCAGTAGCTGTTTTGCTCTGGAAGAATACCTGATATATTTATATGTCAGCACAGTATGAAATAGTGAAAAGGTTTCCCCTTACCCAGTGAAATGCTAGCTAAAATCAGCCTTACCCATGCTTTCCTGGGTAATAAAATGTCAGGCTGGTCGATGTGATTGTTGGCAGCATAAAGTCTCTCCTAATTGAAACGGGTTTGAGATTTTGAGAAATAAAGCTCGTGCTGACTTGATTTCATGAGCAGAGTCTACTGCTCTGACTTCAGGGTCATCTCTGTAGGATCACTGGACAGAGACACCAAACAGAGTGGTTGGATTCAATAACTTCAGCCCATTCAGCCAGAGCAACTCCTATATTTTCATGTTTCCCTCATCAGATGAAAAGCACCCACAGTAGCTCATGACAGTGTGATCTTCCACACAGCAAATGGTCAAGCTAGCGATCAGTTTGTTTTCAACAATGATGTTTCCAGAGAAAATATATTAGCAATAGGATGGTCCAACACACATGCTTTTAAAATTTCAGAGGTAAGTACAAATTTCTCATCAATTTTTCCTTAGCTCTGTGCAATAATTTTTTTCCCTTTATGCTGATTTTTGCAAGAAAACTGAAATAAAAATTCATCAAGCTGTAAAAATCAATAGGGATGCTTTGTCCTGCGTAGCAGAAAAACTGCAGAAGTTTATCAAGCTGAACTGCAAAACTCACAAACGACAGCAGCTCATACCTGGCCACGGGAGGAACTCAAAGCGCTGGTGTATGCCGCAGTCTAGTCCCACACCCACATGTTCAACACGATATTTCCCCACTGTACATTTCCTAGGGCCAACTGCCTCAGGGAACAGCACTGGCTGCTTCAGATGTGGTGGAAGCACAGATTAACCTGAGCCTGAGACCGAGGATGAAGCGAAAAGCCTGCACAAGGCACACCTCCCCATCCTGAATGCCTTTGAGAGCACCAGCCTTTGGAATAATGGTGGAGAGAGAGAGAGAGAGAGACAGTAAAACTTTCTCTGTGTGTTGGTTAACCAAGCTCACGAAAAGGTCTGCTAATGAAAAACTTATATATCTTTGATTTGCAGAACTTGATGAAAGCAAAGCTATAACACAAACTTTTAAAAAACCAAATTTTCTCAGTGATAAATGTTTCCCTTCTGTTCCATTTAACAGCTGGGTAGTGAAGATGAAGACAAAGCACATGTTTTATCCTTGGATTAAATTAGCCCTGGATTACAAATCATAATTGAACATAATTATTCCAATAGCACAAAAATTTAAGGTTGCCCTCATGAGGCAGAATTTGCCCTACTGAGTAGCATTAACATGATCAAAATGGTTATCTTTTACTAATGTATATTCCGCATTCTAGTTTCAAGCAGCTAGAAAAACATCTCCAATTTCTTGTGGAGGAACAAAAAATCCCAAGATACCTTTATGTTTTATGCTAGTCTATAAAACTAGCAAACTGTGAACTCTATAAAATGGCTTTTCATCTAACACTAGTTTACTTTATACTGTGTGATACAATCATCTAGAATAAGTGTCGTGGGTTAAATTTGGAAAACAGAAGATGAAACCTAAAAAACTCTCTCTTTTAATGTCTAGAGGACAAACCCCAGCTGCTCTCCATATTCAAATGATGTGAAATCAAGAGAATATGCTATTAGCAATGCTGGTCAGGTTACCATTTCTCTCCACAGAAGGAAAATTCCTATTATTCTTTGGCCACATGAGTGCTAATACTCATGTCAGTAGGGCAAACAAGATTTGACTAACAGAAAAATTGTTATATGCAGGATCTGTGATAAATACAAATGCTTGTTCATCACTTTATCATTCAATCGCATGACCTTATACTTGTGTAATTCTATTGAAATAAATGTAATGCAAAAATGAAATAAGAAATGCATGAATTGGACTCCATGTCAGACTACATCAAGGAGAAGGGCATTTATTTTTTGAGCACCAAGTTTACATCCTTTATAGTCAAAAAAGTACTCTGGACAACAGATAAAGGTTGCTAAGCAGGCATCAGGTGTGCTATGAGGACATGCAACTCCGTGATCACATCCGAAGGCATAAGCTCCCAAAATATGGGAAATCACCATTGAGCATATCCTCAGAAAAACAACAGCTTGTTGTACCATGATTTACTAGACTAAAATGTAGGTTTTGCCTGCTCAGCTCACTCAGGTTGCGTGCAATAGCTGAGAGCCCATTTGTAGTGGTGATCATGTACAAACTGCAGCCAGCATGCTAAATAGCACAGCATGTGTCATGCTCACAGCATATGCTTCTGTCATTTGGGCTGTACTATAAACACATGTAGGAGCGTTACTTAGAGATTTCACCCCAGGAGTAAATGGTATATTGCAAAGCCAACTGGTGGTGTTCAGTATATCTGATGAACTAGCTGGGAAGGGCACCATCCAAGCTACAACAACGCTATAACACGCCACCTGGAACATTTAATCACACTGGATTTGACTCATAAGATTATTTCATCCAGCCTCTCCAGAAAGATGAATGTGAATATGTCCAGTATCCCTCCGGATGATTTGGGATGCTGTGGTAACACCCAGAGCCCCAGAGAGCACTGGGGACCCATTTTGCTAGACAGTAGGGGATGCTAGACTTCCTTTGGAAATGTGTGATTATAGATAGAGATAGCGGAGAGTAAAATCCTGGTTCAGCATTTTTCAGATTATAGCTTGTGTCACTTTGTTTCCCTTACAATTAATATAACAATACACTGATAACCTCAATGCATGATGAGCATTTCTCCCTGACTGTAACTCACACGCATCTCTATATGTGGACAGAGACCACATGTACCCACATACGACACACATATATACACACCATACATAAACTTGGATAAAGATTAGTTAGATTTTGGCATTGAACTGCTTTTAGAATCCTTCATCGCACATCAGGATTGTACTGCACTATAGTCTTACAAACACAAACCAAAGCAAGAGCTCCAAACCTAACAAAAGACAAATGGTGGATCACAAGGAAGAAAGCAATACATTACTGGCTGACAAAAAATGTAATTTAAGTAAATATGCACTCTGGCTGTGGTCAATTTTTCTCCCCATCACAGCAAGGGACAGTTTGAAAGGTATGATTTGAAGGGAACTAACAGTAAAGCTCTATAGACTTCTAACAGAAAGCTTTCCTAATTCAGCTCAGAAATCACAGGTCCTACTTCCCTTCACATATATTTTAGACTTGATGTAAAAGCAGCTCTGTATATATACATATATAAGGCAGAACACGGCTGTGTGCCTAGCTCTGCCTCTCCCTGTAAACAAGTGAATTGGGGTCATGATTTGCAAAAAGAGGAAATTCTCACTCTACATTCAAAAGGTAAATAATGACTCTGACCTACTGTCCTGGCCCAAGACAGTGCAGGCTGTCCCTTATCCATCACTTACTCTTGTAGCATACAGAGCAGTACAATCTGGGGAGTAAATTAATCATTTTCTCTTTCTGCAGTGTACAGAATATGGACTGCTCTAGTGAGAGACTACTTCTTTATAAGATAAGGTTAATCAATAAAGATAATTAGACACTTCTGGTTAATATGTCTGCGTCACTGAAAAAAGCACATAAAGTCCTGCCATCCTCTGTTGAAATATAAACAAACACTGGAACAAATCCAACTGGTATAAAAATGACCTATCTGTATGGAGTTGAAAAATTAAAATTAAACCTATTTTATGGTCCACTCCAACCTGAACATTTGTAAATCTCAGAGGAAATCACATACTACCTTATCTCCCACAGTCTGAGCCACAAGGTTAAACCTCTCTTATCTTCACCTGGAGTCAGCCTGATTTTAGTGGATCTTTGAGAAATTTGGAGCAAGTGTCAACTTGTCAAACCCCTGGAGCTGGCATCTTGGCAAAACTGGCTGGGACAAAACCCAACTCTGTTTCAGGCACAAGGGTCCAGCCACAAAACAAAGCACTCTTAAAAGACCGGAGTTGCCTTCACTATTTTTGGGCCACCTCTACACAACAATTACAAAACCGGCTCATCCCAACTCCATAATCTCTGTCTGCTCAGGCTTCCTTTGATTGCAAAGAGAAATTTAAGCAGGGGCATTTCGTCCAGAGAATGAACAAGTTCAGGTGTGCCCACTTCTCTCCCTCAGAGATGTCCTTCTTTCCAGTTGCTTCTGTGGCACCTACGGCTTTTATTTTGAATTCCTGAGAGCCACACAGTTTACATCAGATCACTTCTCAGCTCTGAAAAGGGAGGGCAAGATAAACCTTGCCAGCTAACAAGGAGAAACCTGTAGTGATGGACAACCAGCAGATCATCTAGCTAATCTCCACTTGTCCCACTTTAGCTGAAGCTTTTTGCAAACAAGTATCGATCCATTGTTCCACAATCACAAATCCTCAAGTAATTCCCTGTGAAAAGAAGCTCTTCTTTTGGTGAGAGGAAGCTTTATTTTAACCAGAGGAAAAGAAAATAAAAAAAAAATCTTTCTGCAGCACCAGCAGCCACACAGAAAGAAGCTTTGCTTCCAGATCAAGATCTCTTCCCAGGTAGGATTTGGACATCAATTTTACTTTCCTTATAGCTGTATTATTGAGTGTATTCTGCTTTCCTTGCTCACACAGCACCTTTTCATTGTGACTGCATTATAAGCCTTTCTGGACACTACTTTCACTTCTGTACAGCATTATTCTTTCTTCACTTCAAAATGAACGTAACAGTGCCATGACTCCATCTGAGATGTCATCCTGTTATTTTTCTGGGTCCCAATATGCAGCCACATACAGCAGTGGCTGGTCAGAGTTTCAGGGATGGTTTGTCATTGCCTAGTAAAACATCTAAGTTTAGCTTTTCATAAATAAAAGATAGTATCTGCTTTAATGGAAGTAAGGAAGAAACAACAAAAACAACCAAAACCCAGCAGGAGCCCTTGCCAGAGAAAGCTTTTACAAGGAACAACTGCTCTGCTTTTTTCCTTCACCATTTTAATGATAAACACTGTTTCTTTTCTACCAGCACATCTCAGCATGTCCACACTGATGTTATTTTCACAGAGGTGGTTGAATTCTAAAAAACAAACAAACCAATCAACCAAAACAACACGTTAAAAAAATAACAAGTGTTAGGCCTGGAGGTGGAGTTGCATAACACTGTGAGATGATGATCACAGCCCAGCAAAAACATCTGGAGAACTGTAAGAACCAAAACCCTGAAACGATGAGAGGAAAACAAGCGCAACTGAGCCACAAAGATGTTATGATGGAAACCACCCCAAGATGCTCCACATCACTATAGGGTCTCACCGATTTGCACAAGAACTTGCAGTTCAGTGGGAAAAAGGATGAAGAAGCCCAGGAAGGACAGTACCTAGAATTTATCAACACAACACAGTGTAGACGGGGCAGAAGATGAGCCCAATCCCTCTACTTTATTTCAGTAAACAAAAGAAATGTTTGCTAAAAAAATTAAAAAACAGAGAGAGAACTTATCCCTTATCTGGTCTCTACTAGGAGGAACATAAATTTCAAAAAGCATTAGAGACCTTTTATCTTGTGCTCGAAGGTGGATCTCTCACCAGAAACAGCAGGTCTTCAAGCAGGAGTTGTGGGTGAAACTTTATTGCCTGCATCACAAGAGGGGAAAGCAAACAATCATCACCTGATCCTGACGACTATGAATTAAGTATTTTTCTCAAGTTAACAGACACTTACAGTCCAGAAAAACAAGAAAGGAAACGCTCATTTCCTACCACTTTCAGTAACATTCTTTTGTGTTCTTATTCAGCTCCAGATTCTGAGGTCAGGGGCGATTTCTCTATAATCAAACTGCCAGATTTACCAAAGATTATTCCATATCTTCATGTCACCCAGAAAAAGAATTTAATTGTTTTCATTATCTTTAGCGTTTTATTATTCTAATTACCTGAGCTTTTATTATCCTAAATATTGATCTTTCCTTCTAATTAAGCCTATAATTAAGAGAGGAACACATCGAGTCCACTTATAACAAATGGCAACCAAGACAGTATAAAGCAAACTAACCCCTTGATACCACAGAGGGAGGAGATGGAATCAGACATCCAGAAAACTTCTAAACTTCTGAATTCTCTTTGCAGAATGAGAATCTGAATTTTATACAACCAAGGACTCATTGCCAGCTTACTGACACGAACAGCTGGACTGGAAGGGCTTTGAAGGGAAGACACTTTTCTTTCTGTACCTGAGCTGAACTGAGCACAATGCTTTCCTGGTGTCCCCAGGACTACCGTGTGTGTCACCGCAATGCAAAGGATCAGCGAACAAATGACTCTCTTCTGCGTCTAGTCATATCCTTCTGCTTCAGTGCTTAAGAAGTTATCATGGCATGTCATATTTCACTTGGAAAACTATTTTGCATGGGTTCTTCTCTAATTTGCATGTGCTTTGCTTGTTTATCACAGCATTTCACGTGTAGCAGGCAGGCATCGGTAGTAAAGTAAGAACATACAGAGAAGAAAATTGCCATCAGTGACATGTAGTACAGCTGTCTTTCTGTTCAAATTTGGTCTTGCTCCCACTGAACCAAGACTTCGATTCCAGAAGGCAGTGGAAGTAAAGCTGAACTCACAGCATTAATGTATTTTGTAAACCTTTTGATAAAAAAAAATAACGCATAAACATAAACTGTTAACAATTCTGTGGGAAATACACGTTTAGCTCCTAATGAGTAATATTTTTCTCTTGTATTTTCTTAACCAAAAGACCCCTGTTAAATATTTATACAATAAAATAGATTAAGATGATGCTATAGAACAAAAAATGGGGATGGGTTAGCTCAGTTGGTTAGAGCATGGTGCTGATAACACCAAGGTCACGGGTTCGATCCCCGTTCGGTCCCCTTGTGTTGCCTGATCTAGTTGAGAGGTGTCCCTGCCCATGACAGGGAGGTTGGATTAAATGATCTCTAAGGTCCCTTCCAGCCTAGGCCAGTCTATGATTCTATGAAAAAATTAGGCTTTCTGAACAAATTCTTCCAGTATATTGAATCACATATTCCTGAATTTTGAAACGTTTCTCCTTTAATTATTTGAATTCATATCCCAGGATGGCATCTGGCTTTTGGTATGTTGTTTTGAATGGAATTACGTAGACAAAACTAAGAACAAAATTAAGGATAACGATCCTTATCCTAGAGTGGATATAAGGATACTTAAAAGAGCTCAAACCAACACGCAGGCTCCTGTGTCTCATCCTTCTAATACACATTTGTGATTTTGGACAAAGATATGTACAGGTCTTCGGCAGAAATAAAAGTCCTACTCAAGTATTTCCCATCCTGGGGTCGGAGGCAGAAAAGATGAATATTTCGCAGCTGTCTGAGCGAGTCATGGTAGGGTGAGACGTTGCACCAAATGAGACAAATCCATCCTTACAGACAGCGGAAACCAGTCTTTATTTTTACACTCTTCATGTTTTCTGATTAGTAAGAAACAGCACCTCTGCAACTGCTAGAGCAGGACAGCCTTTGCTGGCTTCTGTAGGGGACCTTCAGAACTGCATTATTGTTCCTCAAACAGTACATGTTACAAAGTTCTATTAAGAACAGACTATATAATATTCAAACAGCCCCAATAGCTTTACAGAGATGGAGAGGCATCCAGTATGAAGCTGAGTTCTGCCAACAAAACATTATAATGATACCGAAGAAGTGCAAAAGGTCATTTAATTCCTGAAGAGGTATGTTCCAAGCATCTCTGCAAGAACTGAAGAAATTTCTGACTTGAATTCCAGGGCGTATCTCAGAGAAGGACAGCCTGGCGACCCACTAACACTTTGCATCTTCCAGTTCACATTCAAATTCAGCTGACTGCTCACAAACCGTATACTGGGAAATTCAAAGGAACCTTCTGCATTGTAACTGCTTTATCACCTGCTTGATCAGCTCTCTGCTGCCCATCTGACATGACTGTCAATTAACTTTTAAGCTTGATTCTTAAAAGCAGATGCACAGCTTCAAAACCTCCTGGTCTACCACACACAGAGATACCATCTGATTTGTTACTGCTCCAGTATGACCAAGCCACTCAGTTCTTTCTGAATGCCAAGTCAAAATGAGCTTGATGACAGAAGAGGGAGGACGTTCAGATTTGCTTTTCATTCTGCTATGACTAAGAGGATGAATAGGCAATAGATGCTTATTCTTAAGTACCACATAATATTAAGCATAGGAAGTGCACGTAAAAGACAAGCGTAGCTGAATGGATGAACCACTCACACAGGAACCAGCGTGTTCCTTGATTTTTCATTAAGAAGTCTGAAGTGCCTACTCTCTCCTAAGGCCATCTGTGCACAGCCTACAGTTCCCCGGAAGCAAGAAGAGCATGTTTACTTGCCACCTTGGTTTCTTTCTTCAGTTTTGCTCGGCATCCAAATTGGACAGGTAAATGAAAGTAGCTTGCTGAAACATTCCACCTGTTCAGATAAATAAAGCACTCAAGTTTTGGATTGGTCCTGGATAACACAGCCAGAATGTGCACATGCAAATGTTCAGGCGCAGGTTTTCATGAACAACGCAGGTTTTCATGAAGCAATTACTGTAACTGATAGAGAAAAATCATGAAGATCAGAATCCCAAGATAAAAAAACCAAGTAGTCCTATGGGATGCTTTAAACCTTGATGTTGTAGCTACCCACTAGATACAGTAAGATGGTACAATTATTTCCATGGCTTTTATTATACAACCAGGTCCAGCCACAGAGCAAAACTGCGGAAAGTATATTTGACATGCTATTTCTAGGCTTAGTGTGTTCTTCACTAAAAAGCCAGCACGAGTGTCTCAAACGAGCTCTTTCATAGCAAAGAAAAGGAAGATCTTGTATAGAAGACCCCAAATCAAAATCCTGGATATCACAAGTGAATTAGCAGCTTCAGCACGTGATAATTATGTAAGCTAGCCTTCTGCCTGCATCACGCTTCCTCAGTCATGCAAAGATAATGCTCATTTCTCTCTTACTTTATCTCGTTTATCAGGACTAAACTTTTTCAGGACAGTGGCCATGCTACTAAATGACCCTGTGGCTCTCACAGCATTAGTGGAAGTCTGCGTTTATCACTGTATAAAAAACAAGAGGAAGTATAAAATGGTCATGAGAGGATGTCAGGCAAAAGAACACTATTCAGGTATTTTAAGACCATTACCTTAAATCTATAATAGCTTTCAAGCTGATGTAGATCTTTATATTGGCAAAACTTTACTCTGGATAAAGATATCAAGATTAGAGTAATATATTTAGACCCTTCTATACCTGGCTATGGTCCCTGCCAAGTTCCACATCTTTGACAGAAAATCTACAAGGCCTCTGTAAATAATCCAGTGGAGATAAGAGCATTTGTCAATGGCCTTGAGCGATTCATATGAGCAAATGGTCATAACCTGACAAGGCTTTCCAGATAGTGAAATGAAACCTTAATAATAAACCTAAGGTATAAGTCCTCTGATAAACCAAAGGATAACACAAAAGCCACACTGCTGCTGTCAAAACAGCACTGCTCTGAGAAACCTCCAGTGCTAAAACATGAGTCACGGTGGCTTCCCACTTGCAGAAAAAGCATCCTGAGTGATTCAGAATCTGCTGAGGTGACAAATCACCCTTCAGACATGGTGCTGCTGGTACTTCAGGAAAGTTATTCAGAGGAAATAACTGTATCTACAGGCCTGGAAGGTATTTTCTTCTCTTTAGGTGTTATTAATACGTAGACTAGATTAAAATATCTAATCTGCGTAAGGCAATGGCATTCTGTTTTACTAAATTGCTCCTGTGCCGCACTGAGAACTTGTGTTTGCCCAGAGTTTATGCTTCAAAAGGCACGGGGCTGCAGCTAAGGACTGCAGGAGATGAGGAAGCCATCGCTTCCTTCTGGACCTTGTGAAACCCTGGGTCTTTTTGCTTTGTGCAGTTAACCTCAGTAGTAATGCTGCCTCAGGATATATTCTGTAATTAAACAGATGTACCTACACTTTATTTTGTCCGCTGAACACATGGGGTCCTTTTAAATGCTCTCAGATGCATACATCACCCTAGGGGATTGCAATACCCTCTCTTGCTCCAGTTCCACTACCTTTGCCACTACAGGAGCCATTCTGATGCCAGAAGTTAGAACACACCAATATAAAGCACACAAGATAGTATCCCTTTACCTGGATTAATCCTCTAGCACGCTAAGAAAGGAAACTCTTCTTGAGAGAGTGGATACTCACCAGAATAGAGCTCGTTGATGACAAGAAATTGGCAGTTCATTAGCTGGGTCACCCAAAGACATACCAAAGTCTCAACAGGGAAATCTAATTGTAGCATGATTAATGCCAGTTGTTTACCATCTGCCAACCCTCCCACACATGCTTCCAAGGATGGGGGTTTTTCACCCTGGCATCTAGAATGTAGTTAATGCTGTGTTGCTAAAAGGCAGAAGCAGAAATGAAAGAATGTGTGCACAATGCCAGATGGAAAGAGAAGAATGCAGAGGGTATAAGTTGCCTGTGAAATGGAGGTGATTATAGGCAGTGCAGTTAGCAATCTGTGTCTGCTTTACTATGGCTCCCCAGGTCAGAAAACACTCATACCGCCTCAGTGGTGAAGAAATTATTTCTTTGCTATTGCAAGAGGACACAGAGCAAAAACCTCCAAATAATCCAGTCCCAAATTCATGTATTATTTAGTGGCAAATGCAAGACGACACCACAACTGTGTTGATGTTACTACAGCAAGAAAACTGCCCCACACCTACATTCAGTAGCAGAATTTTCCCTTTCAAAGTTAAGGGTGCATGAACACTACATTCACCTGCAATGGTAAGATTTCTTTAATTCAAACTGAAATCAGAGTTAAAACACCACACCTTTTTTTTTTTTTTCCCACATCTTTGCTCAGTTAGGCGCATTTCAATTTTTCTACTTTGCCCAAGAGCTGTTCTCTCTGCAAAGAGCCCTAGAGAGATCAACAGGCAGGATTCTCACCTGTACTGAGCAAGAATGCATGAGCATACTCGAACCAAAGAGACTACAGAAAGAAAGATGGGAGGATTTGGTTCTTCAGGACTGATGCACCAAATTGTTTGCTATGCCACTCTGAGAACGTTAGCTTGGGACTCACATTCCAGCAAATTCATGTCCAAAAGCTGAAGGAGTATTGACATCTCTAAAGTAAGGCAAGTGTTCTTCTAAACTGTGAACACAAAACAAAAAATCCCAAACAATCCAAAAAAAAACCCCACCAAAAAAATCCCAAACCCAACTAAACACAAAAAAAATCCCCACACAGAGGCAGCTATGACAGGAGAGATGATGAAATTCCCTGTATTATCTCCAGCACTTTCTTTTTTCAATTTTCAGGTTTTAAATGTGCAAAAGTCTCAGCGGAATGCTACTTATTTTCTGTGTCTGTTCTTTCTGAATGTGGCTGTGTGTTTCTTTTTTTTTTAAACAATTTAATATATTCTTAACATGAAACATTTAATTCCTTTTGCACAAATGTGTAATAAAATTCAGCCCTGTGGCTCTTTTACTGTCAAGCTAAATAGGATCCATTTGAAACAAACGTGCAGCTTTAAAATTTCTTCATCTGAATGCTCCTGTCTTTGAAGGGAGCAATTCTCTTCTCCCATCCCCTACAGATCAACAGGGATTTAGAGGAGCAGTAGGAGGGAATATTTCAGCTCTGGTTTTGTTTTGCCAACCCCGGGATTTGGATGGCAGAGCCTACTGCATTGAAGAAAATGAATCCTTCCTTAGAGGCATTGATTTTAGCAGGTATTAGAAGTATACACAAATAGAAGAAGAAAAGCAGCCCCAGACATTTTCAAAGGAAGGAAACAAAAGGGATTGAGATATGGTACAAGGGATAACTATTGCCAAGAGATGTCTTTTAACCTACATCCCACATCACTCAAGGCCAGTTAACTACCCTGTATAAAAATAAAGGAATTATTAGTGGTTGAAGAGGATCCTGTGAAAGCACCAGTGAGAACCTAGTTGTCTTTTATGCCCAGGAGAAGCAGCCTTTGGGTGGAAAAGCCATGCATCTGAGATCGGGGAACAGCAGCGCATCTGAACCACTGAAGGCTGCTTGGCTTTACTGTCTACACTTCAGCATTGATCACTTCAAATTAAGCTCTAGACTGATCCTCACAGACTGAATACCCTTTCCCAGGTGGAGTATGTCTTTCAATACCGTTCTGTGTGAATTAAAGTGCAGTTTGTGACAATAATTGGGAGAATTACTTCAAGAGTATGCTCCTGATCTAACCTAACACAGTCACGTAGATGTAGCCGTAAGCATCCTAGAAGATCACACCAAACACTGTGTTGCAATCCATCATTTTCCTGTCAAACACACAAAAGAAGTAATTCTTGCCAGCCTCAAAACTAGGCAAGTTTTTGTTAATATTAATGTAGTGTTAAGGCAGGAGTCAAAAAATTGCTTTATTATTACACATAATGTTTCAAACTGTTTTCCTAACAGATGAGTTAGGCTTTCGACTTTGAAGAGAGGTGTTAATTTTAAGTTTTGTTCGACAGTCACCCTTGGAGAAAATCAGTGGTAGCTAGCAGAGCTTGTTTTGTGGGGATTTTTTCCTGCCTTCTTTAAACTTGTAAGCACTTTTTAGGGTAGGGAAGCTTCCCAGGAAAGTGTCATTAGCTTTCAGGATGGCACTTCTGGAATAGAGAATTATCAAGGTATTTGCTCTGTGATAGCCTCTATTCCAGCACTGGCGTGGGTATGTAAATAGAGAGGGATGCATTTAATGTACTGATTCGCTGTTGTCTCCTCCACAGGGAAGCTAATCTGCAAATCTCAGATTTCTTTAACATGCAGCAGCTTCTCTACACAATGTCCAGAAAAGTCTCCTCCACTTTCTGAATAGTCTAGCATCTTTTTACTTTGGAATAAAAAATTATCTGATTATAAAAGCACATGCTGCAAATAATGTTGGATTTAACAAATTATGTGATTAAAAGCATGTACATGCAGTTTTGCAAGTGAAGAATAGACTAATGTGACTTAACTGGTACACTCAAAGGGAGGAAATAAAGTTATTAAGCCTTCATTTTGTTCAATGTGTAGGTAGGGAGTTCTAAACACAAAGAAAGATGGAGAAGGATGTCATTCACATAAGAATGTCCGTCTCAGTCTTACAACATGGAGCTTGCAAACAAAGCTTATATCTAACATAACATTTCTTTTAAATGAATCATGATATAAAAGCACTAATTACTGTTTCTAATTAATTTCCTAAACCAAAGTATAATCACATTTTTAATAATTAGCATTCCTGGTTTAGAAGAATGCAATAGCCTCCTCATGCAGCATGAAAATAGAAGCTGAACAAGAAAATAAGTCAATAAAACCAAAAAGCTCTCAACGCTATAAAATACAGAATGGAAAGTAAGTTCCAGTGATGTGTAAAGCCCTACAGGGTTTTTGAGTTTTAATTGGGTAGCAAAGTTTTCTACAATACCAGCTATCACCAACTATGAAATGCCTCACGTTCTTCTTTTATGTGTGGCCATTTCCTTGGTATTACTGCAAACTGAGGCTATTTCCAAGCTCTTAGCAACAGGTTTGTGTTGCATTGCTCCTTGCAGAGTCCTGATGTACAAACTGCTGTGGAAACAATCATTGCTCAGATGAGAAATAAAAAGCTGATGTCATAAAAGCATGTTATTAATCCAAGGTACATCAGGAATGTGCGGGTAAATTGTGCGAAGGTGTAAAGCTCTGAGCAAAACCATTCTGTGGAGCAACACAGCTGTCTCAATGAAAAATTTTTCACAATCCCTCTCTCATTGGTCACACTTATTGAAGAGAGCCAGAACACTCTGCAGTGCTCTTCACCTGTGATTCTGTAGCATGAAGTGCCTCAGTCAAAGCACTGGTAAAAATACAGTTGTTTTAAAAGAAAGGAAGGTAAACCCTCTCTAAAGCATTCACAAGATAGGACCAACTCTCCACTACTAGTGTAGTATCTCAGAACAAAACACAAAGACTGAGCAAGCCTAAAGTCTCAATAACATATGATCTTTCATCTCTGCGACACTTTCTGTTAAAGGCACATAAGCACAGAGTCATTCAGCTGACTGAAAAGGAGTTAACTCTGAGCACGTGCAGTGTCAGAAGGAAGTTTTCTTATTCCTTCTGGCTTAGACATCACTGCACAATAGTTCCTTTGATACCTGTATCTTAAAGTGTCTCATTTCTTTCAGCCAGTAGGTTGTACTGGTAACCTGTGGTAGAGTTCAGCTGTGACCGATACAGAAATGCAAAAACAGTTCCTTGCAACAAGCCCATAATGCTGCATTTCCATTAACAGAAGTCATATTCACTGAGAGATGGTGTGGTCTAAAAGATCCAGCACACTATAGCTGTTCCAGAGACCTTATTTCATCCTCTTCTGGCCCTTTTCCCCATACATGTAATTCTTGAGCAAGACGTGCTACCTGAGCATTTGACAGCTCCCAGAGCATAGCCCACAGTATTTCCTTTGCCTTTTATGACAGCGATGTGCTTTAAGCGCTCACACTGTTCAGCAAAACATGATCCCTCTACATGTAGGCACTTTCATACTACTCAAGCTCCAGAGTTGGCAGATGTACCTGGGTGCAACCACAACGTTGCAGTTACCGTGCCCTGCTCATTTGGAAAGGTACCATTACACAGCCCTCCTTTTTTTGCAATTTACAAAGTCTTAATGCAGCAAAAAAATCAAACTTCAAAGTCCGTCTCCAAAATTCTCTCTACTTTTTATTCCATTGTTTTGTTTATCCACACTTTTTCATCTTTTTTTTTTAAAAAAAAAGGAAAGTGTTTAAATAGCTCTTTCACATATTGATCAGTCCAGTACTTGAAGAAGGGAGGTGATTGATGAATATACCTGTTCATTTAAAGTAGGTCTGAGGCAGCAGTGAAATTAGTTGCTGACTTCAAGTAATTTAGTCACAAAATTATGCTCATGTAAGTAGCAAATATTTCTGCTGTGCAGTCACAAAGTCAGCTTTTGATGCTCACAACAAAAAAGAAGATATTCTCCATATGACTTCTTTATAGCAACTTAGATCAGCGACAATCTGGTGGATTTATGCAGGAAACCCATAGTTAAGGGTTGAAAACCTGCTGTAATAAAACGTCCTATGTAGAATTTGTGAAACTGTTATGTACTGGCTGAGAAAACTATGTTTTTTCCTTTTCAAGTACACACCAAGCCTACATGGAAGTACAGTCCTATATACACAGTGAAACCTGTTCTGAGAACCTTGACACATTTGAAGTTCTTCAAAGGTCTTATCAAAAAAAATCTCTGCCTTGATTGTGCCTGGTTTCTAATGGAGGTACAGCAGAAAAGCTTTCACAGCTTTGGTAACAAATTTAGGCAGGCACAAAAATTCAGATGTCTTAAAAAGGACAGGAAGGTAGACATGCTGCTTGACTCCGTGGGAAGGAAGGCTGGACCTATCTTTACAGAGCCACCTACACTACACACAGGTAGTGACACAGCCACTGTCAGAGAGGACACAAAAGAACAGCTTTTACATTCTCAACAAGATAAGATGAGCTACAGGAATACAATAAACAATGATTGCAACCTGCATAATACTTCTCTGGTTTTGTATCACTTAGTGTTTGGGGTCCTTTTGCCCCGAATCAGAAGCAAGTGGTCTGGCACATATCTAAAGTAAATATTTAAATATCTGCACCAACGCAAAGACAACCTCCCTCTTCTTTTTTTTGCCAGTCTCTATCTTTCAGCACTGCTAAAAGTTCTGCTGTTTGCCAAGTGGTGACAAAGCCTGATTAAGGACGTATCTTTTAAAATGATATGGGGAAAGGAAGGAGCAGATGTCCTTGAGATCAGATGGTTCTCCCAAATGTTTGATCCCTCAGATCAAATGCAGTGGTTTTCCTCCCACTGTGTGCGCGTGTGTGTGCATCTGAACCAGATCACTGGCAGGTACCAGAGTTCTTAGAATTCCTGATCACAGTCACAGGAGAATCATAGCAGAAAGGAACAAACACTGTCCATTAAAAGACAGCCTTGAGTTGGTTTTTTTGCCAGTTTTCTTGCTTAGGCTGATACTTTGGTGTTCATTCAAACCACTGAAGTCTCTTATCAGGGACAGCACAGCATAGAACTTGAAATGGAAAAACACAGGCAATCTGAGTTTCCTTAGAAAGTATTAGAAGGCAAACTCAGAAATGCCTTAATTTGAAACTTCTTTCTCTTCACAATTATCTCTTCTCAAATGCAAAGCAAAGACAGCAAAGTCACAAAAAAAAAAAAAAAAGGGAGGGAGGGAGGGGGTCCGGATGGGAGGAGAAAAAGAATCTAAAAAAGGAGGAAGCAGAAGAAAAGAAAAACCTAGGAAGGAAAGATTACTTCCCATGGGGTTCTATTCTACTTCTTCATATATATCAATTTCCTAAGCACAGAGCAAGAAAATAATCTTCTACTAATCACATTAAGTTTAACCATCCATTAAAAAGTAGTTTAATATTACTTTTTTTTTTTCACAAAACAGAAAAATCCAAAGACAGCTACCTCATTCTCCTGCTGCATCAACCTTCTTCATGAAATAAAGAAAAACTAGGAATGAATGAGGGACTATATCATCCTACTATCAAACTTTCATAACTTGGAATTGCCAGTAATGGGAGAATCTAAATTTCCACCAGGGCCTTTTCTTTTCTCACCATACATCGGGGCTCAGCGGCTTGTAGCAAGAAGTAGATGCGAGTAAAGTTGCGAGCAAGGACCAGAGGTGCCTTTCTTAGCGTGCCAGCCAGCCCTGAAGTTGTCTTCACCTGATCTGTGCCTGAAGAGCAGTGAAGCACACTTACCACGTGTTGTGCTATTTCTAGATGCAAAGCTGACTAAAACAGTGCTACAGACTAAATGCTCTCATACACAGCCTTGTTATCCAGCAGGGCTCACATCATGCCGCAGCTCAGCGTCTGACTAATTTGACAGACTATAAGAGGTGGAGAAATCCAAGTTCCCTTCATTATTTAACAGGCCTCGAGGTGTAACGTCATGGGATCAACTTGCCAAAAGAATCTCATCTTTTAAACTCTTATTTCGAACCCATTTGGGTTTTCAGGTAACCAAGAAACTCATCTTTGTTTGTAGGCAATTTGTTTTACAGCTGCCTGTAATCTCCCAGCTTCCAGATGGAAAAATCATTTAAAAACAAATGAGTTTGCCTACAGATAAAATTCAGACTCTCTCTGAGCTTCCAAGATAATAAAACTAAAACACAATGTTAAGTTGAAAGGGGAGATGAAAAACAGAGCAAACCAGAAAGCCCCATAAAGTTCAGAATTTAACCTTAAGGCTAGAAGAAATAGGCAGACAGTAAATTCTTCATTTCCATATGCCATTTTATGGAATCGGGCTGAGAGCAGCAGCAGAGCACAGTATCTGTATCTTGTTAGCACCGTTCATATTCTCATGTGTTTTAGTATGTGTGTATTCATACTCCAGCTGGGCCCAGTGCCATCACATATTACATATTCACACTTTACAGCCAAGATTTTCAAAAAGCTCTAGTAGCTTGAGGTGCCTCCAATGCTGAAACATCCTAAGGCAAACAACTTGGCAGCCCTTTCAGCAAAGGAAGCCTTTTTAAGATTTCACAGGCTGGATGCTCGAACAGGCAGGTACTCCATAATCTTCAATTTGTGACAAAGCCTGGCAGTAGCATGAGGCCCATTTCCATACAGATAAACTGCTGACGGAGCTGGTAGGCAGTTTTGACTGGACATTTCAATAATATCTGATATCAAATATAGGATAATTGCAAGCTTGCCTCTCTATTCTCCAGTACTTTAGTGTTCACTGGCTTCTTGCAACAAAATCAAACCCTTTGAATCCTTATCTTCTCTCCACACCTAATTCTCATGAGAACAGAAAGAGACTGTAGCCTGGCATGAAAAATACTGGCACCACGTCCCTCTAAATCACATGGGCAAAGCAAACACGTACCATATGATAGTATCATATCTACAGCATGTCCTAAAATCAGTCCATGCTGACACAACATTCCAGTACCCGTAGCCCAGATGGCGTGGCATGGAGAGCGTTGTGCCAGGTGAATCAGAGCCAGCCAGGCAGACTGTCCGGGCAACACACGTCCCCATCTCAGGCAGGCTAAGAGGGTGCAGATCTTGAAATCACAGCCTTAACTCTGCAGCAAGATATTAACACCTTTATCATTGCATTTCTACACAAGAAGAGTATGAAAAAGTCCAGGGACTCAACTTCTGAGAAGAGAGTAACTCTGCCTACGAAAAGTAATAGTCCAAGAGAGTTTAAAACAATCATGAAATGACAGAATTTGAGAACAGTCAAGGATCAAATATGTTTTTACACATTTCCAGGTTGCTGTTCCTAAAAGCACAAATACATGTCAAACAATTTTTGCGATCCAATAACTGAGCAATAGCTTCAATGTCACACCTTACAAAGGTGTTACCTCACAAAGGGCACATGACCCTTGCAGCAACTCAATATAAAAATGCGGAAATAAGAATTGCGTATTTTCTTTTGCAGGGAGAAGGAAAAAATACACAATTTGACCTTCAACTCAGCAACCCCATCTGTATCTACAGCAATCCTAAGGCTGAAAAATACACTCCCTTCTCTCAAAAGGAGAAGATCTCTATCTAGCAGACAGACAGATCAAATGAATCACCGTTTGTAGAGAAGTAATTATCAACATGCAACTGAGGGGTATATGATCCTGTTTGCAACATCACAGCAACAGCAAAGCTTCACTGGAAAGATCCCATTAGTTTGATCTCACAGCAGGACCTCAAAGCTGCCCTAAAGGCATAACATGCCACAAAGAAACATTTCTTAGCAAGATCCAGGCATATCTCTCTCTCTCTCTCTCTCTCTCTCCAGTTTGCGAGGGAGAAACATTGTCAAGAAATATTTCCAAAATCAACTTTTATTTTTCCATTTTAAACTGAGTGAATGAAAATTAGAAGTAGAATAGAATTATCCTCAGTTCACTGATCCACACCAGCAGATGTCTGGCACTCATCCTCACCCTTTTTCTGTCCAAAAGAATTCATTCACGATACTCTAAAACGTGCCTTAGCCTACTAAACCTGCATTGTCTGACTGCAAAATATATAGCTTTGCACTTGTGCTTTGAGCCTCATAAACATTTGTGACCGTATCTAAAAGATCAAAGTAAATGAGTGATACATATTTTCAGTTACTTAATTAAATACATCTTCTGAGGATATGATAAAAGTAATTATTCCCACTGGGTCAGCCAACTCATTATGCCAGTAGTAGATTATCTCATCTTTCTCTTAAAAAAACCCAACCAACCAAAGAAACAAAAAAAACCAACACACCACAGAAAACCTAACCATCAGAATTCTCAGCCTGGGACCAAGTGTCAAGCAGGACTGTGAGAGGGGTCATAGGCAGCAGTATGATAAACTGTTGCCACATCATTTTGCCTTTTGGGAGATGGGAACTGCAGGATTTGCCATCTGCAGGCACTTTCAGAAGCAACAGAGATAGCACCTCTATCTCATCGACACAAGCCAGAAAGCAGATGGTCCAAGGAAGCTCTTTGCATTATTTTTCTGCTGCTCCTGGAGTATAAGGCGAACCCCAACCAACAAGGCATGAAATTGAGATCACTTATAAGAAATGTTGGGGCAGGTCAAATTTCTATAAACTTCTCTGCAAAGTCTTGCATCCATTTTGAGCAAGAGGGTAAATCCCACAGTTAAAGATATTAAGTGGCTTGGGCTGCTGGTTTCAATTTTCAAATCGCATCTGAAAACAAGACCCCCCCAAACAGCCTGCTGCTCTGCTTAGTGGAACCTCGCATTATCTAATCTAACTGTAAAATATTCAGTAGTTTAAAATTCAGTCATGTCAGATGAAGTCTAATTTATCTCTCCCCTGTGGATTCCATGTGTCTTTTCGAGGCTTTCTGGCATTAAAAAGCAGAGCCAAAAAAAAAATAAAGAGGTCAGTTTATAGTAGGACTTCTGTATCTCCCATACAGCTTTGTGCCAATAAATGGGGAGGTTTTGAACGAAAGAATAAAAGGTGAGTGTTAAGATAAGATGGTCTCCTCTAACGCAGCACTGCAAACCAAAGGTGTGTTCAGTTTGTCAGTAAGATAGTGGATATTATGAACTAATTAATTTCCAAGAGTTAACATTTTGTAGAAGACACAGGCATAAATAAAATTCTTCATCCTGTAAAACTTTGAGATTTACACTTGCCTCCGCTGCTTCTTTTTTTTTTTTTTGAGGGAGAAAACCTCAACCAACAAATCCAAAACATAGAGCAAATAATTAAATCATCTAGAATGGCAATCACTGACCTGAGAAGTGGCAGAGATTAGTTCAAATCCCATTTCTGAATCAATTAAAATAAAACTTGGAATAGAAATATCCCAAGAGCAGTCTAAGCTCTGTCACATTCCACAATTATTTAAATGTACAACTCTGACAGAAAGAAACAAAACAAAGAAAATAAAATGCACAGCAGAATAGCCTCATGGTTAAACCACACAGCTATGAGTGTGTTCAATAAATCCTTTGAAATAGCCTTTCAAAGATTACTGTTCTGCCTTGTCAAGATAACTACGGAATTTTGTTGAAGAAGTTGTCTCTTCTAAAAACCAAAGTTACATGTGGGTGGGAGATTTAAAGAATGGAATAAGGAAATATGAGCTTTTTCAGCCTTACCAGGCAAAACCAACAGGCTACATTTGAAAAAATGATGGAATACGACAAAGATGGATTTTAATCAACGTGTTAAAATTCCACAATTTAGCTTGTGTCCTGATGAAACGTTTGTGTCCTATCTGAAAACAAAAAAGACCAAGCAACCTGGAATATGATTCTAGTATAAGGATTACCAGAAGTTATGCTTAAGTTATTACACAAATTAAGAATTGTCATCATCATTAAGTTTATTAATAAATTCACTATTTTTTGCTCGATTATTCAACTGTGAAACATTCATTGTCAAAACCCCTTTACATTAACTTGCAGATTTCATTCAGGAAAATATTTCACTGCACCTTTCTGACAATATAAGCTGCTTTGTCTCTTCCTCTCTTCTACCTAAGCATAGGATTTGCATCTTCACGTTCTTTTGCAAGCAATCTCAAGGAATGCATGATCACGGAAAATGAAGGTCAAAAAAACAAAAAGAGCAACCACAGCTCCATTGTTTGCTGTATTTTAATATAATATTACAAATTCTTTGAGCGTCTATAGGCAGCCTTGTGCACATTTTCAAGTTTAGGGAGCACAGTTGTGAAAGACTCGCTTGGTTGAATTTTTGCCCCTATTATGGCAATGACAAAACAGTCCATTAATTCAGCTGGACCAGAAAAGCACCTTTAGATTGTAGGGTTACTAGGTTCAACCTCCTATATAGTCTAAAATACAGAGGACAAAGAGTTTTTACAAGTAAATCAAGCTCCAAACTACCTGTTTTAAAATTAATTGTCTTAATCTCAAAGGGCTTCATGAAAGGCCTAAGGAAAACAGTTTATATTTTCTTTTAAAATTACCTGCTTCCCACTCTGGCTAATAATTTTCATAATACCACATCAGCTGAGCATAAAAAAATCCTAGCATTAAATTAGGAAGTGGTGGATTAGGTTTCATGCAAACGAAATTTCAAACAAACTCATGACCCTTTTGATGTTGGATTTTTGTCGTTGGTGCTGTTGTATTAAGAAATGTAAATCACATTTAAATTCCATCAAAGTGCCGGACAAGTTTTTGTTTCTCCAAGCCTGGATTGAATTACAGCACCTTGTTTCCTTTTGCACATACTGGGTTTGCTGTTTATTAGTTCAAAAAACAGGCAGTGGAAGTGAAAGATGTTGAAATAAGATAGTGAAGTCAAGCATTTTCACTTATGAAATGTAACAGATGCTCTGGAGAAGTGGCATAAAATACAAAGCCTATCATGCTGCTAATCTAGATTGACTATGATAATTAAAGGAAATCACAATTTAAGATCGAAGAAATCATTTGCTAAAATTTACAGGACTTTGCAAGGATGCAGACATTTCCATTTTTCTGCAGTTCCTTCTTATGAATGAGGCAAATATTAGCTTTACTGAAAAAAATATCAAGAATTCAACCCAAACAATACTTGTGCTCTAAGAAATTGAATAAATGAAAACAGATCAGCTATTCATGTGCCTGTGACACATGAACAACGTGAATCTCTCATCCAAAACAGTAAAGACTAAGAAACTGCAAAGAGATATTTGGGAAGAAAGGAAGATATCACATTTGAAACAAACGCTTATGTTCTTAAAAGACAACAGAAGCGGGTTAATTGCTTCATAATGGAGAAAGTATTGAAGTACAAAAACAATCTACAATTCAGAGAACTGTTCGGTGTCCCTAAGTAAAAAGTTCATTACCAATGCTTTATTAACTTATTTTAATACCACTGCACTAAATTCCTACTACCATTTGTCTGCCTGCATCAGATCCCCTTGAATTTTTGCAGATTCCAGTTCCATTCTGTAAGCGTTGGAAGTAGATAACACAAAAAAACCTTTTTATGTGGATATGTGGATATCACTGTTTATGTGATAAATCGAGGTAATGAAACACCCTCCTTTTCTGGAAAAAGCACTGAGGTTTCGGTTAAAAACCAAATAAACAAAAAACAAGAATCAGGAGCATTTCAGTGACAAAATCAAGAGCAGTCTTTGTTTGATTTTCTTACAGGAAAGAAAAAAAAAGTCAAAAATCCCTCGAGTTTCCTTCAGGCATTGTTTTGGGGATTAATGCAGAGCCAAGCAAACTACCCATAAACCACATTTTACAGCATCATGAAATCACCCAGAAACCACAGACTTATTAAGTGCTCTACATGCTATTAGCAAAGTAGGGTGCCCCACACCTGGTTTGCATTTTGAAGCTATAAGACCTGTGATAATAAAACATTCTTGGCACTTCTTTCTGGAGGTCTCCCTGCCCCTTTATGGAGATGCCCTTGTTCCTCCACCTGAGAAACACCGAGGGATTATGACTCTCAGCCTGGGACTGACCAGATGTCCCCATCAAGGTCTCAGTTTCCTTTCTCTCATCACAGCTTCCCACCTACCCAAATACCTTTGTACTGTAACTCTTGGACACCCTTGGTATCAATCACAGCAACAAAAGCTGCTCACATCCACTGTAAGGTCAGAGCGCTGAGCAATGGCCCTCACAGGCAGTTCACACTCTGTCGTTACTGTATTTTATATCACAGGATTAGGCACTTCAGAAATTATTCGCAATACAGAATGCCCACATGCAGAGAATATGTTCATCTTAGTCCTTACTTACTGAATTGCTTTCAGATAAATATCTTCAATTGCTCTGTCCATCAGAAACCTCAGTTCATTCAAAATTCATCACTATAGACAAATGATTTAAAATGTTCCTCCCCATAGTTCATTAGCTGTTGGGGGGATTCGCCTTGACTATTTCAGAAGCCTGGAAATACTAACCCAACGTTTCCTTTAAAATATAATTTGCAAACCTGACACATTATTTATCAGAGGGAACTGAAACTGTTTCCATATTTCCCCAAAATGAATGTACCATGGAGCGCTGAGTTAGTTTAAATAACCCTGCCTTCAGTTTGACCTGCCAGCTGCACATCAGTTCAGCTATTAATGGAGCTGCAGACCACACCTCATCTCCAATAAAAACTGAACTCTAACATCAGCAAGCATTCTTACTGCAGAGGCTGTAGTGGCCTTCAAAACCCCAATCACTGGAAAATTCTGCTATACTAATGGAAAACGTCCAGTCTGTCTCTGAGAAAATGTGAGCTAATTTATATGTAAACCCATGTAACATGGTGTTTCATTTCTTCAGGCCTGACTCACGCTGATAAGCTGTCAGCGCGAGTAAGGAGGAAAAAAATATCTTTTTTTAAAACACAAAATTAGCTGTTGAGCATCCTGCTCATTCACTCTGTGCCTGATCTGAGCTTTCTCATTCAACAACATGGAAAACAGCAGGATCAAAAAAGAGCACTGGAGGACCTCAGGGTATTTTGCGCTGCTCCTGTCAACAGAGGAGGGTTTAGAGCCTGGAGGGTATCACACATAGAGTACTGGAAGAGGTGAAGTCAGCCACACCATCTAGGAAAGGGTCCTTACAGCTATTTAGAGGGTTATCTCTTTCAGCAGAATTCCTGGTTTTCTTCTTGCACAAGTGAGGGAGGGGTGCTGGAGCATCGCTGCACTGAGCAGGCTGGAGCACACAGCTGCCTCTGGAGCAGGACCCCCCTTCAGAGTCCACTCTTATGTAGTTTTTTTGTTTCAAATCTACTTTTCCTCCCTTCCTACTGGGCTTCAATTTCAAACAGCCTACTTTTGTTTTTTTTGTTTTAATTGCTACTGCTAGAGGTGTTACACTTCACTTATAACTGCACCTATCAGGTGGAATTAATCTCTCCCAACTCACAGTGATAACAGTGTTGTGTGAACAGATGATCTTCTGCACCTGTGGGAAGTCTGAAAAATACAGTGAAAAACTGTTTCAGGTGGATTCCAAGAAAAACGTCTTTATTTTTTCCAGGCAAAACTCCCTAACAAATCTTAATTAACGTCAAATTCATTTAGGTCACAGATACCACTTTTGCTTAAAATGGTTTTGCTTTGTTTGAGGCTATTGTTTTTAACATTTCAAAAATGATTTAGTTAAAATGTTTTGGAGAAATTAGATATTGAAAGCTGAATTGTATTTTAAATATTACCCTACAAATACCGGGAGCATCGGTGGGGATAAGCAGAAATTCTCTCCAGAAAGTTTTGTCCAATGTTATTTTTATACCCTTTTCTGTTAGGACTCTAACTGTCTCTCAGAAGAAAATTAATTAAACCCCAAAAATACAAAAACAAAATCCTGTGTCATGTTCTAGGAACCTGCTGGGACCTATCTGAGCTACTGTAAGATAATTTAATGAGTATTCATTAAATTAACATCTACCCCACAGCAAGTTCAGCAGCAAAAGATATAAGCAGAAGAGGTTTAAATGGTTTTTCCAGCTCTCAGGGCTCCCACTGTCTCATTTGGTTCAGGCAGCTCGAATTCTGTGCCTCCACACTCCTGGGAAGGTGGAGCTGGCTACAGAATAGGTTCACAAGACTTCTTTTTTACAGTTTTTTTTTTCTTTTTTCCAGCATTAAGAGGAAAAGAAGACTTGTTAGCCTCTGGAATTAAAGGTACTTCCCCAAAGGAGGCGTGCGTGGAGCTGCACGCAGGGCGGCATCACGTCACGCCCACTCCCTCAACCTGGAGAAGTCTCAGGTTGCTAATCCTTGGCTTTCCCAAATAAAGGATATTTCCCAAATAAAGGATATTTGTGTGCTGGCTATCAGGTGGGGAGGCTCCTTGCTAGCTTGTAAGAGCCCTTGCCTGTAAATGGCTTATACCTTAACAAATCCAGGCTAGAGTCACAGGGGGCAACTGGGACAGAGACGCAGCTTTATCTTACAGTGTGTTCCATATGTTTACCCATTAATCAAATGAAAAAATAAATGAAAAAAAGTTTTTCCTTTAGTAGGCAATTTATTTAGATGCTCTACTAGAGAACTATGGTACCAATATGAATATATCAATGTTTTACAGCAATACTTAGATGAATATAAAGAAAACTCCGTTAGGTTTTGTGCTGACTCATATGCCCTGGATAAAATGTAGATACGCCGCTTTGAACACAGAATGGCTTGGTTATTTTTTTTACATAGTCTGCCATGCTGTTTGCTGACTGGATAATGTGCTTGGTTCAAAAGGTATCTAAATACACTTGTCACAGGCAAACTACTTGATGCATTTTTAATACTAAGGTACTACAAATTAAGTTACCAAGTGTTCAGGATCACCTAACTAGTGTACAGTATTGGTCTGATGCTTAAGGAAAATAATAGTGTATGAGGATACTGTCTCACTATATTAAAGACACTGACTTTCTCTCATAAAACCAATCTCTAATACAAAAGTCATTCTAACCCCAATGAAGTATCAGATACAGTAGCATCAGAAGTTTATGCAGAAGCACACAATGTTTATGAATGATACTGAATTGTCTAAAGAAATTGTATGCATCAAATAGATGCCCCCTATGCATGACGAGGAAGAACTGACTGGCAGTTAGACAAGCAGTCTGAAAACATCCTTCAGGTTCTTGGCTTTTGGAGTACTCGATTCCAGCACACAGCCTCCCAGATGCTCCTAAACTACCTTCTTAAAAACTCCTAAACCTGGAGTTCGCTGCTGCAAATGCTGGCAGCTCTGCTAGAGTCAAAGAACACTGTGCTAGGTGCTGTACAGGCAGAGTAACAGTCTCTTAAGGCACTTCCAGCCTATATGCAGAAAAAACAATAGCAGATAAACCTGGTTTAATCTTTCTTGGTACGCAAAAACAATTCAAGGGACTGCACTGCTGAGCTGGCAAGGAGTAGGTTTTCAACTGCTGAGCCCTCATCTCTGGGTCTAGTTGCCAGATTTCTGCATTCAAAGTGCAGCAGCTCCAATCCATGGGACAGCTTTTCAGGAGTGTGCTGCTGTCAGCCTCACTGCTGGACCCTGGCAGTTAAAAGAGAAAGCAGTTCAGAGAAACGTTTATTGGACACGTACCAGCCCTTTACTACCAAATCTATCTTGGAGACAGAATCTGAAGCCCTTCCTCCAACACATTTTCAGAGGCTGTGCTGGAATCATTTGGGGAATAATGCCTGGGGCAGTTTGGCTAAGAACAAACAGATCTTCCAAGCACAACTGGGACAGAGCAAACCAGCGGAGGGAAATCAAGAGACAAAACTCTGCAGTGAAATTGTGTAGATATAGCTTATCAAAGTCTTGACAGCACTTTAGTCCTATTGCAAGAAGTGGTAAAAGCAGTGACTTCCTGAATTTTTCTCTTAAAAAACAGAGACAAAGACATTTCTATCCTATAATAAGCATTTGGGGATAGAGGGTTGTTCTTTTCTGGAATATTCTATCTCCATTACGGTGTCCAGGAGATAAAAAGCTGTGGACCTGTGTGGCAGGAGTACAAAAGAGGACTGTCTACAAGAGGCAAGAGAAGTCTCTGGTCCCCACAGAATTTTGTTGGTTTGTTTTAAGGTTGTGTTTGTCCCTGGGCCATTTTTCACATGGGACCTCTTGGCAGAGCAGGTGAGATAGAAGAGTTTTACATGGACAACTTGCTGTAAAAAAATGAAGAAGGAAGACGGTATCAGAATTTAGAAATGGATTTGTTAGAAAGGACATAACTACAGTAATGATTTCTAGTGGTTAAAGATTTTCCTTCTGCCTGGAGTTTCTTCTTGGCTGTTTCATTTTATTGTGTTTTAAGAATTTATCATGTGCACATACACGCACACTCGCTTTCTCTGTCTGCTCTTCCCTGAATCCTTTGCCCAGCTTTCTCTCTGGCCTCAGCTGAACTGCAGTAATGAAACTTCCTTTTGTTCTTGAAGCCAACTGCTGGGACTAATCGGGGAGCATCAAGGTCAGCAAAGAATCAACTAATGCATAAAGAGCTGAGCATACAACTCCTCTCCAGATAAACTAAGGTGATGCAGCATAAGAAAGCTAGGACTGAGGTTCCATGTGCTGCAGATCCCTGCAGAGAATTTCACCCAGCTGAAACTGAGCTAGATTTGGAGACATTCTACATTCACCCTGGTGGCTTGCAGGTTGTTGCCTAGCCAAACTTACGAGGCTGTTGAAGCCTAAACTGCTTTAAAAAATGCTATAGGATTTAGCTTTCTGCTACTGTTAAATCTACTTTTAGGAGTGGAGCTTGATGTGGTGGAGCAGAACCTCACCCTATGGCCAGGAGCAGTGCCATCAGCCTGGAAGGGAAGAAGCAGACGCCATGCCCACAAACACAGCTTAGAGTAAAAAGCAAGTCATGCAGCTTAAATAAATCTCACTGTGATACGGAGATGCTCTTCTGTGACTGACGACCCCTTTTGTTCTGGAGAGCTGAATTACTGTAGCCCTTGGGAAAATTCGTTTCATTGATTTCTACATGAGTGATTAGATTTAACGAAGACCTAGACATTTTCAGAACCATATTTAATACAGCAAGAAAACACCAGCAGGCATCAGCTAGCCTAGCGTAGCCTAAACACTCCTTCAAAACTCAACAAGAAATACAGATTATCAGACTAGATACCCCTACCTCAAACACACGGAGCTTCCATCTGTTATGGTGGCCTGAAATGAGTGTCTAAACCTAGTCCTAGATCGAGTCGTCATTGCTTTCCCCAGCCTTTCAGTTCCCATTCCCTTGGTAGTCCAAACCGCAGACGGATGCCAGCATCACCTTGTAGCCTCAGGCCAAAATCTGCCCACATAGAACTGTCAGTTCCTGCCAGTCCACACTATATCAGGCACTGCACCCTTCAACAATAAGAGTATTGGTGGGGTTTTGGGCACCTTCTAACCTTCTTCCCAATTATAACTCTTCCCAGTCCCAAACTCAAGAATTATCTAACTCCAGGTGCAAAATCTAGCTCAAATCAATGTCTGTAAGCCCCAAACTCCACCTTTAATCATATTCCGACCAAGGATAAGCAAATCCTACCTGTTCAACACCACGTCTAGTCTGGTTGCCTGTCTTAACTGGTAGTCTTCTGTCACAGTCACATTGCTGGTGATTCTTTATCTCAGTATTTCTCCTCATGCCTCAGGAATTCATAGACACAGAGGAGTTCATTGCCATTACCAGCTGTGAAGGAACATGAATTACTTCCAAAAAAGAGAAAGGCGTGGGCGGAACAGTAGGAAGCATCCTGTTCTCTAATGGTTATTTCCATTCAGCTGCTGAATCAGGGAACACTTCCAGATTAGTGCTGTCACTGTTTGGAATACACATCTTAAATGCTATTGATTTTTAAGATGATGAGTTCATTTGTGGAATACTTTGGCATTTACAATGTTTTAGATGAAGTCATCATCGGCTTTCCGGTGGCATTTGGAAAGCTACGTTCTGGAGAAACAAGCTCTCAGGGAAAACGTGAATGCTGGGCCACCTTCCATTTTTCTGACCACTGTTGAGCTACAGCTAAGCAACACTTATTCATTAATCCATCTTGGTAACATCCTTTTTTACCAAGCTGTACAGTCAGATGGAGTCTCACAATCACCACCTGTGAGGTACTTAAAGCATTATGTGTGGAACACATCAACCTTCAGTGTCGACACATTGGTGACTAGATGAGTGTGCACCCTCTTGTCTTGCAAGCGAGGCAGCTGAAGCACGAACGACAGCTGGTGCCAGGGTAATCTGCAAGAACCACTCACTTTGGTTTGCAGAGCAGAGAAATCCAGCCATCCTGACATGGAAGATGAAGGTGTTTGTAGTTCTGAGCTCTGGGCGAATCGCTGAAGCCAAGCTGCAGAGCATGAAGTTAAACACACTTTAAGTCCTTCTGCACAGCAAACTCGTACCTGACAAAGACACCAGCAAAGGGCTGGGAAACAAGCACTGCCTCAATTAAGAACGACAGTTCTTGCCAAGCACTGGCTCCGAAGTGTGGGATATAAACCTCCCAAATCTGATGTGGATTTCAACAGAAATAACTGCTTTGAGTGATCAGCTAGAGCAAGATAAAATTTCAAGGCTCCTGGTAGCACATCTCTACAAGGTGTGATGGAACAGGGTTGTAATTCCAGTTGTGTCAGCTCTGTCATCCTGAGATGACTGCATTGCCAACTGCATCAGAAATGTGACATTCACCTCCAGCATCTGCTTCTTGAGTGTCAGGAGGAGTCCAGCAAGAGGACTTGCTGTTTGTAAACTTACTTACAATTTAACCTGGCTCAGGGCAAACAGAGATAAGTTTGTTGTATTTTTTAATTAGCCACTCCTTGCACTGACGTGCCTAAGCCAAGAGAGTTGCTGACGGCAGCACACATCAGTAGATTTGATTATTTTAACCTAGATGGACATGTGAAAGAGTCTGACAAGAACTGTGCCTACAGAGGATTTACCCAAGAGGCAGCTGCTTCGCTGGGCTCTGGGTTAGATGACAGTTTGAACGGAAGAAACTTGTTCAGAAGAAAACATTTCCAAGTGACCTATAATGAAAACATGATCACTGCTCAGACAAGAGCATGGTCAGACATGTAAGACAGCTCGTAACACAGATACTGCTAAAGCTCCTGGGGTAGTTGCCTTTTTATACTTACTGCCTAAGGGCTGTGCACAAGTGCGCAGTCAGATGCATGTTTCTGGCACCAATTGATTGGAAATGTGCTAAGACACAACACTTTTCTGAATAGATCAAAAATCCTTATAATACCAGGAAACTTATTTTCCAGTAGTAAGGGATTACAAAAATCAGAGGGCAGGTTTTATTTATACACACACACAAAAGTACACAGTGTATGTGAGCACACGTCACTGTAAACAGTCTCATGGCTCAAATTGAAAGATTAGTTCAGGTTTTCTTTAATATGACACTGACTCCTGATGTTTCCTTTGTAAGCCTTATCATATGTTCAGGACTTGCTGCTAGCAGAAGCTGGCAAAACCCTTATTCTCAAACCCTCTGTGTTACTCCCTTTCACAATTGCAGCCAATCCCTCTTCTACACAGGACATGAAAATCTTGCCCTACACCCATAGCAGAACCTTAATCAAAGAGCCAGAAGGAAAGGGTCTCCCAGGCAGGGTAACATCAAACAGAGGAGCAGAACAAATTCTACAAAGAACGTATATTCACAGAGAATTTTCTGCCAGCAGCCACCCCCAACTTATAATAGGGAACATCTTGCTCGGATCAGCCTGGATTGTGCACTGTGCAGAACTTTTAGGATGGGTAGCTTTCCAGAAGTATCTGTTTCAGAGCAGACTTGATTTATGGCTTCATTGACATTGCATTACAGCATTACAACAGCGGGTGGCAATGACAAGGCAGCACCAGAGCTCGATCGCTCCAGGCAGGATGAATCACACACACAAGCGCTAAAGGAAGAAAGAGTCCACGTGCACAACCGTGAGAGAGCACACAAGAAGGAGGAAGGGATCTTACATGCTGAAAATAAGCATCAGCATTGCTAGTGGCACCCCGTTCTCTCATTCGAGACCATGTTCAAACACATCTTCACGATGCAAAAACTGAAATCAATGGTATAATGCCCTTTACTATTTTTTTTTAATTTAATAGTATATTTTGGCAATGAGTCAGGGACACCATGCAGACCTGTCAGTGACCCGAGGGAGCTATCAGGGGAAAAACAACATTAAAGCAGATCAAATGACATAGCTATCAGATATATCAGATATACTCAAACTCTGGAAAATTCTTTTACTTATAGGCAATGTAACTCCCAACCCATTAGTCCCACTAATATCCTTCTACTACGTCAAATACTCAACATTTATATAGATGCCCAAGTTCTTCACTCAACTGGCAGCAAGATTAATCAGTGCAGTATATTTGCTTTTAAATTATAATTACAATTATATATACCAAACTGCATTCTGCCTCACTAAATTTGATATGCATCACTAATAATATAAATCTGAAAGTGGTTGGCTCAGCATTCATCATAAATTGGAGTCCTCAAAAAAAAAAAAAGTAAGAAAACTTTAGCTATTCTGTCCTGAAGTCTGTGTTAGCTTGTAACTGTCCCTTTGCAATAGACATGTCAGCAATCTTTTCCCTAACATTTTTTTCACCTAGTAAGTGTAGTTGGCCAGCAAGAACTGTAAATTGATCTGTGCTTATCCTCTGGCTATTGCAAAAATCGGGCCCTTCTGAAACAGTGTCATCTGCAGTCTGCAAGACGAAATCTAAACTTGTAGGTTTAATCATATTACTTTGAATGGAGTATCGATTGCAGCTAATTATATCATACGTTTTGAGAGGTTTGCTTGCTTGCTGGCTGGCTGTCACTCTGACAAATGGGAGTCAGTGGATATCTGAAGGGGGACCGATATTTATATGTGAGAAAATACCACCCGCAAGTGTACCAAGAGAAATAGCCCATCCTCTTTACTAACAATAGTAGGAGCGATTAGGTTTGAGGAGTCACAGTAGTAATGCCTACTCTAAACCAGATGGTCGGTTCAGAATTTCTGGCTACCTCACATCGCATTTTCCAGCAGTCGCTCCAGCTCAGGTGAGTTTGGCTCCCACGTGAGGAGGAGCTGCCGCTCTGAATTTCAATAATACTCTACTGCAAAGACCCTCAGGATCATCATGCCGTTTAGCCAGCATGGTGACCATCCCAAAGCTGAGGTGTGGACTTATAAAAATAGTCCTGAGAACCAACTTATCAGCCTGAATTTCAACACTGCATGGCTACCGAGGCCACCTGCCACCCTCTGCCTACCTGACTGTGACATCGGCAGCAGCCGGAGCCACACATCGGTTCAGATTTTTGTACACGAGTGTTCAGTCATAGCCATGTTTCTGGCTCAGGTTGTCTTCTCCTCTTACAGCTGCCTGCTGGTGAACGAAATACTGGTGGGAGAGATGTAAGCTCAACAGCTTTGATATGCAGGCAGAGTAGGAAGGCAAGGTGAATCACAAATGATACGTCCTTTGTTCTTCTTGCTTCTCTATCCTTATCCTGTTTTGATGAAACCACCTGAGATCTGATCATCCACAGGACATTAAGGTTTACAAAACCCGCTTTCACATTTAGTATTTTAGCTTTTGCTTCAGGATAGCTTCTTTATTAATAGTAGAATATAAAAGAGACAAGACTGAACAATATTTATATTCCATTTGATAAAAATTAATAAATAATACTAAAGGCAAAAGTTACATGGAGTTTGGTTACTCAGATTTATCCTATTATGGATCCACTGTGTAAACAATTTTCTCTATTTGGTTTGCTACCTGTGAATAGCCTAAATAGATTTTTAATGACTGATCAGCAAATGTTTTAGATACTAGGTACTGGTCTAAAACAAAACTGTCTTTGAAACTAAATTTAGGAGGAAAAAAGCCTATACAAAGTCAAGTCTCATGAAAAATTTGTCACTCCAGGTTACAGAAATAGTCCATTGCCTACCTGTTTAATATTTCAGAGTCACTCAGCCAATTCAGATTCTTCTTCAGATACAGATTAGCACTAAAGCATCCACATGTGTAGATTATAAAACCATTATCTGTATTTTTGAAACGTGTGTGTGGCAGATGGCAGTACATCTAGATGCAAAAGCCTACGTACAAAATATATGAACTTGATTCTTCCTTGAATCTTTTTCAGATGTACTGTCCTTGATACTACTATCTGATATTACAGTATGTTCCTCAACACCAATTACAGGGCTGTGATTTCCGCCTGAAGTACACTTCTCATTCCTCATTAAAGCATGTTCTTATCTTCGCAAGTTCAAAGGAATGAACCCTTTTTTGTTCTCCTCTTCCTCTGTTCTTTCTCTCACTCCTATGTACAGCAGAATTTCTAATAAGATCTTACTTAGTTTTTGGAAACAATGGAAAGAGCACAGTATTTCTTGGCCAGGTGATGCCAGCCCAGAGAGGGCAGTCCACTATATGAGATGGTTAAGATTTGAACTATCTTGCATGCATCCTTTAACCTGATGTCCATTACCAGAGTTACTCGTATCTTCATGCTCGGACATAATTCCCTAGATCATATCTAGAAGAAATAGGGTAGGCATGTCTGCTGCAAAGAACAGATCTATGTTGCCCCATTTCCATATTTATTGCCATGAAAAAAAATGCCAATGTGAAAAATAGATGAGGTTCATCATAAAAACTCATCTGTCACACAATTCAGACAAGAGTGTCTTATCCTGGCGTACAACTAATTGTACTTCACCCTCAACAATAACTAGACATTTGCTCCGGTTCTTTTTTCTTTTTTAAACGATGAAGTGCTGCCAAAAGCCCACTATTTCATCTGCGTAAAGAGTTTTTATCTTTACAAACAATTAGGCTGATTCATCAGAATCCTGAATTTTCTATGCAAAACTTTAAAATGATGCAGTGAGCTATTATTTTATACATTTCAGAGAACAGCAAAGAGATTCAGGGCTACCTAATTCAGGCAGAGTCTGAGCACAAATTTACACATCAAGATGTACTCAAGACTCAAGAAAGAGATCTAAAAACATCTAAGTGCCCACGGTAGTTGTTCTGGTTAATATTAATCATGCAGAACTCAGGAGTAATTGGCTTGTGAAAGCAACTGTTTCTGAACAGAAGCGACCTTGACTTAAATGGGAAATGGCAGCCTATAGATAATCCACGAGGGATGCTCACAGATGAGGACGAGTATTATTGCTCTTGGTCTCCTGGATGGACATCGCTGTATACGGCACTGAGGGACAGGACTGAAAAACTCAGAAAGCCACCCATGACTCCTTGTGCAGGAATCCAGAAATGTGGGTCTCAGCTGTGTTCACCACTAACTGGCTCTATTTTTTCTTACCTTCATCCTGTATCATATTCTTGATACTCAAAATTCAACATGTAACACCAGATATTGCAACAACAGGTAAAAGCTTTTACCAGTTGTAAAGCCCGAAAGAACTATGAATGCAATCTGCTACATAGCACAGATAACACTTCCCCATCATTCTACCACAGATATAAAGTCTCCTTTCTCTCCCCATCTCAAGTAAAACAGATTTCCTTCAGTTATACTACCAGAAAAAAAGAAAAAAAAAAGTTATTTTCTCAGCTCCTGGACTTTATATGAGATAGAAATTAAATGGCACCTAAGAATGGATTATGTTTATCATCAGAGACATATAGACAACATAGGCCTTTTTTTATTGGCTGACCTCTGCAGTAGTGCAGCTAATACAACTTTGTGAATTGTAATTTGTTATATTTTTACAACTTCAGGTGACGTTTCTAAGATTCTAAAGGATCACAGCCATCAAAAAGTACTTGTTATAGCATTTTACTCTATTATACAAAGCAAACAAAAGCACTGCAATCATAAGAATCATTTCAGGCACTATATGCATCAGCAAACCCTAGTACTGGGACTGCCTCTTAAATTTAATCCAAATCTTTCATCTGTAATCCACTATATTCAGTTCATGTTTGCTTATCAGGTCCACTTAATAATGTAAACATCTATATCTGAAACTGATAAATAAACTTTCTCTAGCTGACTCAATACTCAGATGTGGTTCAGGTTTCTTACTAGGCTTTTTGCATATCTTGAGAAAGCCCTTGCAACCCCTCAAGTCCCCACCGCCCTGCCCAGTCCAATTCATCATTCAAAACTCATCAAAACCCATGAGAAGTTTTTCATTGGCCTCAACTGGTGTTAGATCAGACCATCCATTCATTTTTTCTACTTCAGCTACAAACTGTCTACAGTAAGTGTGTCTCAAAGCACATACCTACATACCACAGATAGCCCAAGGAGCCATAAGGCATACAGCTAGGCATGGTTGTGGCATGAAAAGAACCAGCTGATGGTTAGCAACAACTTAATTTTGATAAGTTCATTTACCATTTCCATTGCAAACACCGTAAGAATTATTACATCATTCTTGAGTTTCTTTTAGCATAGCCACGAGAGCGGGATTATCATATCATCAGACAAGCCTCATTTTGACTGCCTCCTCTGATGTTTCCAATTCTAATGAGCCATCTGGATGACCTCTTTTTCTACGACTGCCCTTACAACAGCTTCTTAACATACAAAGCAACGCCAGCAGTAAACTGTAATTGAATAGAGTTGCTTCCAAAGTAAAAGGAGAACAGTGCAACCAGTTTAACGAGCAAAAATACTAGCCAGCTATATTCCTATGCACTCCCAAATTGCTTCGGAAGCGGTACATTTCTTGTCACACAGATATCTCCGAGTGGTGTGTGCAGGCACAGCATCTCAGATAATAGCAGGCAAGCTGCTGTTGTCAAGCAAGAACAGCAGCAGTCTCAGGCAGGGAGCCCTCGGAAAAGTGGGTGTAGCCATCCTACAGCCCGCCCTGGATCATCCTCCATGACCACACTGACAGAAAAGCAGACGTGACAGTAGAGCTCTGAGTTACAGCAGAGAACGTGAAGCAGAAAAATATGGCTTTAAAAGGGAGAAGGGAGAGAGGAGAAAAAAAAATAATTATAAGAGCTAGAAAATGGGAGAAGTGGCAAAGGCAAAAAAGCACTAAGTGCAGAGTGTTGAACTGTGAAAACTGCAGAGGAAAACAGAACAAGAAAATTAATATCTGAATAATAATTAAAAAAACAACAAATAAAAATAGGAGAAGAAATGACTAAAAGAAAAAGAATTAAGGGGCTTACTGTGATAGCTTTATTATTCTACAAAAGCTCCTTTAGTACTAATAACAGGAGAGATTAAAGATATTTCTTTCAACCATCAAATTTTAAAGATATTTCTCCCTACTGTATCTCATTCCAAGTGTAATTTCTGCAAAGTTTAAATCAGAACCAGGGGAGACTTTCATACAGGACTAAAACTGGAATAAAATCTGGAATAGGCATCAAATGGCAGTTTGCTGAACACGGCACCATGGCATGTAAGGAGATTTTTGTTTACTTGTTTATTTGCTTTTTAATATCAAACAGATTCTGAATTCCGAAAACAAAGACAACATATTCCACCCCTGCTGCATTTCTTCCCTTTCCAAGTTGCAACGAATGGCTCCTAGTGAATTCAGAGGAAAAACATTACTGAAGGTTTCAATAGAATCAAAATGACTAACACAGCAAGACTAAATTTGCCTTTAAAAACATCTTGGGCTGCACTTGGTCTCTCACACATATTTCCTACAACATTAACTTGCTCACCAGCTCTAAGCACCAAACAAGAAAGGATACACAGGTGACTTTCCCACAGCTTGCTCGTACCTCAGTATCTCTTGCACAAGTTGCATTTATAGCTTCAGCTATATTTCATGAGAGAAACTTAACCGAGTGAGGCAAGAATATTGGCCAAACAATACCCATGATATGGGAAATGCTTTCAAATTAAAAAAAACAAACCACAAACCACTTTCAAGAATACAGTGGGGAAAAGTATTTTTCTGTTTCAAAATACAGTTATGATGTAAACATTAGCGAAGGAGATGGAGGCACTGAAAAATCCCACCACAGTCCTCTGCACTTTCAGGGTTTCCTGCACCTTACAATGGAGGTGCTGTCATGGCCAAGGCATGGCTGACTGCTCAAAATCCTTCTACATTTTGGCTAGAGCCCCAATATGGAATCATAACATACATCTTCAGCTTGTGCCTTTCAAAACAGTGTTTTTCATTACCAGTCTCCTCATTCACATTTTTTCTGTCTGGGTTATTGCCCAGAAATGGAGCGGGAAGCCCAGAGTGCTGGTAGCATGCTAGTGGAAAGTAAAATAATGTGACCCTTTCCCATTTTCTCAGACAGCTACTCTCCTTATGGAGAATCATTTCAGAAGACAAATTCCTTTGAAGCAATAGAAAGCATATCCATAACTGAAGAGCATAGGCCAGTCAATAAAATGAATGGTTTATATATTAAAACAAATTAAATGGCAGGCTCTCATGCTTATCACGTGAATATGCTCAAATTCATTAATAGAAACTAGTCGATTCCCTGAAGTACATGCTGGGATAACAGAACAAATGCATTTGTACTGACAGTCATTGGTAAATGGCTAATCAATCCCTCAGTGCTTCTTAATTAGTGACTGCAGGAGGCCCTTTTAATTGGCATCTGATACTTGATTTGAACGGACAAATAAACTGCCACTCAGCCCCTTATCAGCAGCAACCTTTTTTTCCCATTATTGACTCTATCGCAGCTCCTGAAGAACATTTCTGAAGACCAGACCAAATTACCAGCTCTCTGCCAAAGACTAGCTTGGCACCCTGAAGTATTTTATCATGATTCCAGTGCTGATGTTGCATTGAAACACTGCATATGCTCTACTGATTGCTCAATATGGTTTCTATTAATACAAGTTGCAGGCTGTCACCGTTCAGAGGTAGGTACTTACAAGGAATGCATTGGTTACTTTGAAACTGGAATAATTTATTATTGAACAAGTAAGTTCAACAAGCACTATAAAATCAATTTATAATTTTTATGCACTTCATCTGGGCTGAAAAATGGTTTTGTTCTCCGTTGTTTTCTGACTAGACCTCTCCGGCAGAAAAAGGGGGAATAAAGCTTTTAAAATCGCATTTTGGTCAGCAATGCACCCTGGAAATCGAGATTAAAGATGACAGTTTTCAGATGCACAAGATATGCTTACTTTGTTTTATGGACTTAAGGCTACCACGCTGTCAGGCATTCCAATGTGAAAAAACCCATCTAAAGGTTAAAGAAAGAAATATAATTTGACAGAGTCAGCCAAAAACTTAGGTGATTTGCATTAGCTTAAAAGCTCGCCCAGTTTTGTTTACTCCTTCGAATCACTGGTTCACAAAGGCATGTAGCTGGTGGTTATTAAAATTTTTAAGAGGAATGGCAGTTTTGGAAGAAGTGAAACAAGGAGCACTAAAATCTTCGGTGGCTGTGCCTGTAATTGCTATGCAAGGCACAAAGCACACACCTTCCCAGTAGCATGAAATCCAATTAATACAGTTCTGGGAAGACAGTGCTCTAGTCCTAATGAAGATTTAAAGGCACAATGACAGATTGTAAGAGTTAGCTGGGCCTAACACCCCTAAAAACCTTGTTAATACCAGCAAGATTTACTTAGCATGTCTCCAGCTGGTCAAGTTAAAGAGATAGTTCATCATCCCTACTGACAGCAGCGTCTGGGCTTTGCATTGTATCACCAGATCAGCAAGAAGGAGGAAGGCACAGATATCTGGCAAGATAGCCCACTCCAGTAAAGCTTATTCAGTGTATAACACTACGATGTTAAGCTCAGAAAAGTATCCCACCATCACGTATCTGTGAGCAGTTGGGGGATGAACGCATCCCTGTCACCAGAGCGCCCTGCTCAGAACAGATCCCGCTGCTCCGTTCTGTGGTGCCCCTTGCACTACGTGGCGCTCACAAAATTAACAAGTCACACCTCCCCCAGTATCCAAGCTTTCTGTCACCACCACTTAACACACTGTTTCACAACACACACATATTTATTAATTATATTGTGTTATCCTTAGCAGCGATTAACATTGCAAAGATGTCCCCTGTCTGCAATCAGCACTTTTCAAGGCTTTGTTATTTTGTTCCTAAAGCAGTTTATCACAGTCACCCTCTCATACCCTACACTCTGGACTGCTGCATAGCTTGGAAATACAATAACGCTATTTAATTTTGTTTTACAATACTCAATCTCTTGGAATCGAATGTCCTGTGATGTTGTTGCACCCAACAGACTGTACAATGGAGAAGGGCGAGGAACACGAAGCAAAACCAGTCACACGCACGCTATTTCCTTCTGAACAGAATCTGTAGCTTTTTTACCCACTGTGAAAGGTAGAAGCCCCGTGTTTGACACATGGTTGCTTAATCTAGAAGGAAAGGGGGTGGAGAGGACGCTGTTTGAAAGAACATGCAGTGCCAAAAAATAAAACTGTAGCTGAAGTTTGGCAGGTAAAAAAAGAAGAATATGTGTTGGGGCACCTTTGACCCCAGAAGGTGGTGGCAGATAATATGCTCACAAAAAAGTTCCAGCTTTGCAGGATCATTTATTATCTGTGACAGCAGCTTGCAGTAAGAAAAAGTTCAAACTTTTTAAAGTGTCACCATTACTTTCCTTCTCCAGAGGAAGATGATAACACTCTAGAAGTTTTATCAATGGTTTTTCAATGTCTTGCCTATCAAACCATTTAACATGAACACACCTTTGAGAGAGGCTTAAAATAGTAATCCACAAAAGACTAAGTTAAATGGTAGATCTGCTAGACGAAAAGTAGTGACATGAGGTTTTGGAGAAAAATAAGCACAAACATACACATCTTTATTTTCAAGTGAAAATTTCTGCTTACAGCTCCAGTTTCAAAGCTAAAGTATTACTGCTGAAAGCAAAAAAGTTATGGTTTGCAACCAGGGAATCCACAATTTGGCTGCTTTGGGTTTTCACATCCTTCTGTGGACCAGAACCCAGGTGGGCAATGCATTGGTGTCACCTCACAATTTCTCCTTACGCACAACCAAGAACACAAAGGCAGTCTTGATAAGAGTCGCTCAGTTCAGAGGCTCCAGCTATAACGGAGGTGAGAAAAACGAATCCACTGAACGGAAATGCCAACAAAATACTACCAAATCTGTAAGGAGTGATGAGTAGTCAAGCCGTTTTCTCCTGAAAGAAATTCGGCTAGGCTCCCTGCTGAGCAACACAGGTTCCCCTGCCTGCTCTCACCTCCATGCTGCTCCACTCGCTGCTTCATCAACTACATCCAGAGCAAAGGGAATCTGCATCCATTTGGCAGGATGCTGTCTCTGGGTCTGACAGATTGAAGCCTTCCAAGCAGAGGTCTTACCATCACAGAGACATATCTGCCAGCTCCAGTCATCTTGCAGAAGACACAACTAGAGCACAGCATTATTTAATAAATCTCACTCCCAAACTTCAGGTTTGTGCTCATCCTTTTCAAATTAACTAGAGGGTTGTCTCTACAGCCACACCATTTAGATGAGAACAGAGCAACAATACAATCAACACTTGAAGGGAGATTTGAACAGTCTGCAAATATAATTACTCCAAAATTGGGCAACGAACTGTATATTTTTCCCCCCATCAGATCAGAAACAGCACAGCTTTCAGAGTCAAGTGCAAAAGTAATTTTCTCAGCCTAGCCTTCCCCCCAGCAGCACACTGATGAAACTTCACAACTCCTAAGGGAACGACTGCCATCAGAAGATGCAGCAACAGGACACACACACACATCTCATGGCTTTAATCTGGGTAGCACAGGCTGGGAGCTGGGAGGCATCAACAGCAACTTTTTAAAGGGACAGATGCTTGTTTGGCACCTTGGAGACTGGACCAGTATAACTGCCCTCGAGATTTAATCTTTTTAGAATAGAGCCAGCTGCAGGTATACTGCATATCTTCAATCTCACCTCTAAATATCACATTAAACATTGAAGAGTAATGGCAGGCTAGCACTGCCCATAACACTAAGACATTTCAGCTTCACAATGCACTTTGTCCTGACAGTTTTAGCCAGGGAAGGCTGCAGATGGGGGAGTGATACTGCATACAAAGTGGGATTTGTCTGTCACAGAATTAGGGTCTATATAATTTAAAGTCACACATGCTTAACAATGTCTGCCATTTGTTGTTATACTTTTCCAAAGGCTTTTTAAACAGCTCCAAGAAATATTTCTATGATGAAAAATAGTACGAGATCTGGACTCCCCAAGATACTTCAGCATTAATGGATTACAAAATTACCAAGGGAGGGCTAGAAATCATTCCTTAAATAGTCTCAAAGGTAATGAAATAAAACCCATGGAAAGACAAATAGGGACATGAAAGTCTGAATATTACCATTTCTGCTTTAATCAGGTTCCTGAGAGACCTAAATCCGCTAATGCTAATTAGCAATAAACAATAATAGCACTTACATGGACCTATTCAACTCTGAGATGTTATAAGGCACTCATTTATGACTGCATAGGAGACCAATGAGATAAGAGCTATTCTTCAGTATCACCAACATTGGCTAAAATTGGAATTTCTTTTCCTGGAGAAGTACTCATGGAGTGTAGTTTCTGTTCCAAACTGTAATAATTCTTCTAAAAATTGATTTCATGGGCATTTTTAAACACACTTTGCTTCATTATAATTGACAAATCATAAAGATAATTGATGCCAATATCAGGTCTGTTCCACAGCTTTGCAGCTCTAAAAGCTGATAATTTTCAAATATTTCAACTCTTTTTTTTTTTTCTCCAAACTCCAGCTTCATCTGACTGATGTACAGTACAAAATCGAATTCTTATAAAGCTGCTTTTTCTAGAGAAGAAACATCCTGCTCCAAAAGAAAGCTATGCAGCAGGAAGGATAGGACCACGGACAGTTACTCACATAGTGGCTCATTTTCTAAATAAAATACCTTCAGATACTCTTCAGCTGCATTACTACCAAAAATAGAAAATTCAGACAGACTTCAGAAATGAGCCATCATGAAAAAAAAAGCTTTATCCATGCAGGGAACATAAGCAGCACAGAGACATGTTCATTTTCAATAAACGTAGCTGCCACGGGAATAAGTTTGATTTCAGCCATCCAGCTAAGCTAAAGGGCACATCCATGTAACCACTATCATGGGGAATTCCTTTCTCCAAGCACTCGCCTAACATATGATTATTCGGCAATGATTAGTAGTAGGAACCATTCACTTAGCAGATGCCGATTTGAAAGTTATTAATCATACACAAAAATTAGCTTGTCTTAAATACATCTTCATCAAACGCAATCACAATGGCTTGAACTTTCAGTTCAGCCACCTTGTGCACCAAAATAAACGTAATCCTTCAGGCAAAATGTTTACCAATTGAATAACCCAAAGCAGTAGGAAACCAGTGTCACATGAAAAATTAAGAGCCTTGGTGTTTCTAAAAGCATTCCAAACAGTGGGGAAAAAGCAATCAAAATGCATTAGCAGAGGAGGGTATTCATACCTCCCCTCTACCCTTTTTTACGTTATAAAAGCAAACGCCACATGAGCAAAGTAGATAAAGCTTGAATGGACTGGATTAATTAGAAAACAAAACAGTAATGGGAAAAGCTGCTGCGCTTTTTTTTTTTTCTCCAACACTTTTCAGTTCAGTAAGAGGCCACTTATAAAACCCAAACAAAACACTCAAAAATTCCTAGTATGGGATGGCATCTCCTTGTCATTCTTTGAGTAATGAACCTATTTTCTTGTTCCTTGAAGATAAAGCAACTTTTGACTATGAGAAATATAGGAGAAAGTTTTCTATTATAGGTATAGGTCAGCTAGAGAACAGAGGCAGAAAATTGCAATACAGCAGCGATAGGAAGTTTTGGAAGATAAGTTTTCCAGACACGCTGCTATACTCTCTTCTTTCGATTTCTGGAATTTTAAGGGCAGGTACCAAGAGACAAGATGAGTCTCTGATGGGAATTCATTCGTTTCATTGGTAAGTGGAAGGGATCACATATATACACCTACAGAAGGGACAGAGGTTCTTTTCTACAAGCAAGTGTGCGTATTCATACATAAGCATAGATGCAGAGAGCAACTCTAAACTACCAGAATAAACTGTGCACTGGCAAAAGGCTACTCAGGTTAGGAGTGGCAAAATCTCACTATCATGTACCTAAAGGTCTTTATCACCTTCAGTATTGTATCCATGTTCTTATTCCCAGCAGGGGAGTTTAAAAACAGTGTGTCAAATCACCAGGCTGTTTAAGCAACAGATGAATCAAGGATTTGATAACACAGAAAGCTAGACTGGGTGACACCAAACAGAATAAGAGAAGGCTTATTAGTACTGAGCTGAGGAGCTGTGCTACAACATCTCAGTAGCACAAGCATCATTCCAATGTGATGGGGTGACATGAGCGATAGGGAAGGATTCTTCAATGGTAGGAAAGAAAGGAAGAAAATTAAATTCCCTGTCACTCAGCTGTAAGTGGTCTAACGAAGTGACAAGCAGATTTCCCAAAAAAAAAGGAATGCATGCCTCTGTAAGACTACTAGACTGAAACATGAAAGAAGATTGTCAGCACAAATGCCGAGCTGGAATAATCACCTTTTCTAGCAAAAAAAAAAAACAACAAACCTTTTTCCAGCAAAAAACATTGCATTCCTCAGGTACCAAAAGGCTGTGTCTCAGCAGCAGAACTCTCCCAGCTTGAGGGCAAGCACACGGGCGGAGTAGGTTCAGCAAAGGCTTGTCCTGCAGCCGATGCTGTCCTGGCTGGCTCAGTTCTGCTGGAGCATCTCTGGGGAACGAGCACAACCTCCTCCAGGATCTTGCAAAACCACAGCTATAAACTGTCTCTTGTCTCGAATCAAGGTTCTCTTTTCCTAACTGAGACCTTTTTACAGGTGGAGAAACTCCAGCAGAACCTCTCCAAATTAATTCCTGCCTTAGGGCAATTAGCACGTGAGTCTAGGACTGACAGCAGTGGATCTCTTCTAGCATCCTTCAGCCAAGCAAATCCAGCCCTCTGCACTTAATTAAACTGCGAGTAAAATGTTAATAGTTTGTTTTATTACCAGAGTGCCCTTCTTGCCTAGAGTTTTGCTTCAAAATCCAGAAACCACAGGGAGGTCGTGACACAATACGATTCTGGTAAGAGACTGTAACCAGGTTGGTGACCAGAACTGTCTAACATTTTAACTTCTGCTTGCCAGCCTAAAATATGGCAAAGCTGAACATTCAGCATCCACTTTCCTCTTCACATAATGGCTCATGACTACAGAACAGGCTTAGATTTCAAGACCAAGGATGGGTTTGAATGCCCCAAGCAATATTTTTCTTTCTTTTTTATAAGGAGATCCGTGAGTCTAGCAAGTTATTAGAGTTATTAGCCCCACCTAACACACTGCTGAGATTTTCTCACATACAGTTACTTGGGCAGATAAATCTCCATTCCCTAAAGGCTAAGACAGTGTCAGGATAAAATAGTAGCCTGTATCATGGTTGCTTCATACAATATTTTAACTTGTGTCTTACATGGTATTTTTATTTACTTGTAAAAAATAGTATAAAATCAGATTGAATTTTCCTGAAAAAATTCACAGAGACCAAAATATTGCTGTAGTGCGTTTTTCCTTTGCTGACCAACCCGCACTGGAAGATTTTAAGGTTTCTGGTCACAAGACTTCTTAAAAACCATTAACTATCCTCAGAGGAAAGACACAAATCTCCACTTTTATTTGCTAACTTGATTGGTGCTTTATTTTTCTTTCAAGATTCTGCTGAGTTTGCTTGGCTCATGGCCAAGGGATGCATTTTGCCTCTCTATTTGTATCAAGTTAAAAATGACCATATTCAAGTTGATGGGGAACAGGCTGGTAGAGAATCAGATTTTTAAGTAAGCCCATTTCCTTAGCAACAACGTCCTTTTCTCCAGCACTTTTAAAACTCTGGTTTTTAGTACCACTCCATGCTGACATAAACATTCTGCCTCTTGACCTTAAGCAAATCAGAGCTGTGTCAACACCAGGTGTCAAATTCAGATGGAATAAATTGCTCTGAACCTCACTGTTCTTATTGCCTGCCCTTATGCTGCCAGTGCTTCATCTTGCAAGAGAGATCACCATCCAGAGGGACCTGTGGCATTTAATGTGGGTGAACCTTGCCCCAAAGGGCACCTGGACGCTTCCAGTACCATATTTGTTATTCAACCAATGACATCCTTAATCAAGGCCAAGTGAAATCTCAATCCTGAATGTGTCTGTTTTTCAAAAAAAAAAGACAATTATCTCCAGGCAGACACTGTATCTGGTCAGGATACAAAAATTTCCGTGCTTAACACAAAACCTTTAGTAGGAATGAAAACAGTATTTTTCTGCTCCTAGGGCAACTAATTAGTGCTCAGAGCTGTGTTCAAACATTTTTTCCTAACGCCACAAGCATCAGCTATTGCCTCACATTGAACTTCCCATAAGCCTAAAATCTATAGTGTCTGTTCTAGAACTTAAAGCTAAATCTCTTCTCAGAAGGAAAAAAAAAAAGTGGCCAAAACACAAAAGGATTTAATTAAGAAACAAGTCTTCATTTATCAGTGTTGCAATGAACATGTAAAACCTCAGAGGCAGTTGCTGGTAGACAAAAGTCTCAGGAATGAGAGGATCCACCTCCTACAGGTTTGTCGTTGTGCTGTTCTCATGGGAACTGCACAGGAGCTCCTCTGAGCAACTAACAATCAGTCACATTGGTCAAGAACAGGAGGAACCTTATGTGATCAGGAATGTCTTTAAAAGAGAAGAATTCACACACTTATCTTTTGATTTAAACCTATTGTACATTAGATTCAGACTAGATTCAGGTTTGACGCATACAGAGATTTGTCTTGAGAGCCTGAGGTGCAGTTAATCCATTTACACAAGCCTGATCAACTGTTAATTACTCCATCCCAAACAACTGGGAATAACAAGTTCCAGATTCATAGCCACCATCTTCGTATTTCCTAGGTGATACCTGGTCCAGCATTGCTAGACCATACTTTTTATGATCTTAGTGCTTACACTCAAACTTGGAATATTAATGGCTTGCAGAACAAGGCACAGAACTAGAAAAATTAACAGCACTGCCACAATACAGCAAATCTTTCACTTGCATTCAGAAGCCACTCTAAAACAGGTGTTTTGCTGGGCCTCCCCACTGGATATGCCACTCACTAATTACCAGATTTGTCTCAGGACTACTGGCACTAATTAACACTGTAGTCTAATTAATCAGAAATTCAAATTCCACTGAAGAGGTTTTATGCAGCTCTTTCTGCTGGGCGTAACAAAGGAAATTTTCTTTCGTTGGGGTTGGCATTTTTGAGAGTTTATTTTGCTCTGAAGTAGTAGCACGATCACTTTTTATGAAACAGGGTTGTTTGGGTTTTTCTTTTAACATTGGGCTTACCAAACTCAAAAACACTCTTCCCTCTGCTTTGTATTTTATTCTCAAAACACAGTGGTTTTTCATATGACAGTAATCAATTTTTTAACTGTTGCTTCCTGCAGATCTTTCTATCTCTAACCTATGAGGAGCTTGAGCTTAATCAAGGAGCCATCCTGCCACAAATTTTCAAGGCTGAGATATCTGCAGCTCCCCCAGTGCCAAAACTAAACTCAGCCTGCCCACAAATTCACATTAAACTCATATTGCAATTGTACTCTCCAATGTAGCCCAACTATAATTTCTTCAGGGACATGCATGTTTCCTTCACTACCCTGATAGTGTTTCAAGGATAAACATGATGTTTGACCTGATCTTGCCAAGTGTGGCTCCCAGATTTTTCATGAGTCTGAAATATTCACAGCAACGTGCAGATTCTCAGCTGCTCAGGCACCAGCCATGTATTATTGTCACCAGAGAATGCTAACACTTTACATAAAATCCTTTCCCTCTCACATATTCTAAATGAACATTTAGCTTCCCAGTCACCATTTTCTCCCCCCTTAAACACTTGAAACTCTGGTAACCAAGAGATTATCATGGCACGGCCTCCTATATCTGCTAGAACCTCTACTGAAACAATTAAGCAAAAGTAAAATATCTCCCCTCTCTGGAATTGCTCTGTAATTCCAGCCCCATGAGATGGTAACATCCCATTTCATTTTTACCAAAGCAGTGATTTTTTGTATATGTGAATGAATATGAGCACTGGCTGCTTTAACTAAAAAATAGTCCAAACTGTGAAATGCAGAACAGACCATAAATGCTGCCTTTATATAATCCTTCCATACTGTTACTCCCCTATATCTCTATGCAGGTTTATCATCATCTTAGCCCTACAATCTATTTTTAAGGTGCTTCGTTAGCTATTTGTACTTTGCACTGCTTAATTAAAATGTAGGCAACTAGAACATTACACAACTCTACGCTACAGAGGCTTATGGCACACATGGCTTTAAGCAATTTCAGCACAGTTCAGTCACACAGTATTTTACCAGTCCAAGACAACCTTTCACTCCCCATCCAGGAGGACTTTAAGCTATTGGGAAGGTAGTAGCCTACCTGATTTTAGGAAACAGCAGGAGCAGGAGATCATGCCATCAGTGGCTACTTTTGAAAAAGTACATCACGTTCAGATCAGCTAAAATCCAGGTAAACTCCAAAGTAGAAAAGTGTGAGAGAGAGAAACCCTCACACTCTGGCTGTTCTGGAAGATCTGATTCACTGAATGATTTAACAGCTGAAGGCAATGGGAGCTGCAGGTGCTCAGCACATTTGAAATATCACACCTAATGGAGAGAGCAGAGCTGCACCAGCACAAGCAGGGCTTAATCTCAATATTTTTAATGAGTCAAAATAAACAAAAGTTAATCCTTGCTGGCTTCTACACAGGGTCAGTTCCTCACTGCTGTACGCTTAAGAAAACTTTCCCTGATTTAAGAGATTAAAACTTAAATGCATCTAAACAGGCAAAAACTTGTAGAAAGGAAGCTCTTTGTGCCTCTCGCGCACTAGGAGGCACAAACGGGAAAACTCATTGTGCTTATGTCCCCACCCTTCCCTCCCGCAACACCTGCACTGAGAAATGCCAACCCCAAATAAACTACAGGTGAGCATCAGCGGTTCACTCACCAGATGCACATTAATGCAGATGCTTGTAAACTTGTACAAGAATAATTCAATGCAGGTCTTGTAACCCCTCTGAAAACCCAGCCATGTTTTCAATCTCCTATTACACATCCATGCATCACCGCATTTGTTTCCCAGAGTTTTTGTACCGAAGGAAGAGAGCCTTTGCAATCATTCTGCAGATTATACCTACAGCTGGTGAAAATTAGGGAAAGCCAGATGGTATCTCACCAATTCTTCTGCAGCTGGTCACAATAAAGGCAGCTGGGGGAGACAAACACTCTCCACCACAGTCATCAGAGCAAACAGCATACACATTCACACACACAAAAAAAAAAAGGAATGCCACTCTTCCTAGTAAAACTCCAATTCATTATTCAGAAAAATAAAAATGTTGAGGAAAATTGTTTCATGCAATTGCCAGGAGAAAAAAATGGAAAATGATGGAAAAAAAAACCAACCTACACCACAAAACCTAGAAATTCAGTGGTTGATCCCCAAGGCATGGGAGTGAGGGAGGTTTTCTTTTGGCTGTATATGTGGTAGCAACGTGTGTTCCTTGTGATGCTTCACATTTACATCTGCAAGCTTGTTTTCCTACCATTCTCTGAACTGCTAAGATCTTCCCCTGCCTAGGCAACACACCGTTGAGAATAGATGCAGCTCTAAGGCTCAGAAGCTGAACTATGTATTTTGAGCAAACACACGCTGGCTGGCAAAGAGAACCATTCATTAACACCAGAAGTGAGCTGGTATCAGGGGCTGTGATGGAACAGTGCTCTACTGAAGTCCTTACCTGTCTTTGAATGTTACAGAGAGCATAAACCTCAGTGAGCCATCCTCCTCCCTGAACTAACCAAAAAAGGAGGCTGTATCTAAACTATAATTCTCAAGCACCAGCTGACTACGAGGTGGGAACTGTCATTTTGATGATTTCATGGATGACTTAGAAAGGCAGTTCCTTAAAGGGTCACTGACTCGTCTCTCTACATGTTTAGCTTCAGTGAATCCAAGGGCTCTTCAGTTGCCGAATGCATTCCCACAGCACTTTCCATTACATCTCTCAAGCCAGTCATATCTTTTACCCTTGCAACCCTAAGCCGATAGTCCCATAGCCCTAGATAAATAGTGCTTCCAGATTCTGAATCTATTTTTTCCACAGCTGTGATGGCAGTAAGCACTACAAAATGCCTACAGCAGTTGTGCATTCTTATTATTTCCTGCCCCCTCACTTCAGCAGGTTCTCTTAAATGGCTCATGAACACTCAGGAGCATTTACACATCTGCTGGACCTTCACTGTGCTCAGCAGGTCAAATAATTGGTTAGGATCCACCACAAAAAGTAGGGGGGGTGGCAGGGATGGGACAAAAATAATTCCAGTCTGCAGCAGGCTGAAAGCCACCAACATTCTTCCAGCATGGCAAGACAACATCACTTGTCTTTGTTAGAAATTGCAAGATTGGAAATGAAGCTGAAATGCTCATTTTCTTGAGGAGGAAAACCAGAGCAATCGCCAGAGATGTGGTGACAAACTGTAGTAGTTTGTCCATCACTCCACATGATCAGGCTTTTGTTCTATTCTGACAGTCCATCTTTTCAATGTACTGATTTATTTTTTTTCCAGCCAAGTACCACGCAACACTGCTACAGAGCCTTAAAACAGCTTCTGCATTTCATCCCAGAGGCTTCACCATTTAAATGACAAGGAAAGGGATCCTTATGCATGCAGATTAGACAGCTCTACCCTGTACAGCCAGCCAGCGTGAGACTGAGGATATCATGACCAGCATCCAGGATGCTTCACAGCTCGGCTTTTCAAGCAGGGGCAATCTCATTGCTTGCACATCTGATCCCAGAAAGAGGGAATATACACAGTTTATTTGGGAAAAGCCAATGTGGCTTTTCAGTCCGTAGCCTGAAGAACATTACCTCCCCTCTAAATTGATATATATATGCAAGAAACCTAAAACACTGTAAATTCATGTCCTTCTACAGATGATGATTCACTCATTAAATCTAAAAACATTTTCAGACGCTAAAGTGGAATAACATATCTGTGTGGGTGTGGGGTAACTGGAAGACTAAAGTGATGGATAATTTGAAATGTTAAGATACTATATCAAGAACATATATTTATGACCACAGCTGAAAAGAATTCCAAAGTTTTCAAAAAATGTAATGACTACGTTTTGGCTGTGTATGATTGATTTTCCCATAAAGACAACGTCTGCTAAATTGAAAGGGGAATAAACCTATTTCCTAACTAGCTCCCTTAGGACCGAATTACAGTGCCTATACTCCTCCCCAAGGGGATTCCCCCCAAGGCAGCCAGTATGTCTGTGTGCAGCTGAGAGCTTCACCACGTGCTGCTGGCTCTTGCAGGCTTTAACAACCCCTCATTACACACCAGAAAGGCAGGTACATGCATATATTAGGTACACACAGAAACATATTTTAAAAAAAATATATATTTATATATCTATCTAGAGATATATAACATGCAAATAAATAAGTGCCGGAAAAAAACGCAAGCAAACAAAAAAACCCCACAGAATAAACTGGGACTGCCTTGCTGCTACTCTGGGCTCTGCTTCCAGCACACAGCTACCACACTCCCAGGGTGCTCTCAGCTCACGCTGTATCAACCAACTCCACATGGACCAGCTCCTCATCTGGTGCAAACTGGCACTGCTCCAATGACTTAATCAGAATTTTGCTAATTAGCACCAGCACACGACTGATGGCTTTCTGCCTGAGGAGATGTGAACATTTTTCCTGCCTGCTGGCCTGCGAAAGCTTTTGCTAGCATGGGATGATCCTTTCTGATACGATAGAAAAACAGTCGTGTGTCGTGTTTCTGTTTCTGTCAAGAACTTCAGCTACGGCTTCCTGCACCGACGAGCCAGGCTCTAGCAGGCTGCGGTCCTGTAAGACCAAACGATGTCAAACAGGACACTATGACCAGGCAGGTCAACTGGAAAAGTGTGTTTCTGACACACTGCCAGAGGAAACAAGCTCTCCTCACCAACGGCACATAGCTGTGCTGAGCCAAGCAGTTCCCCCACTGCAGTGAAAACCCAGCATATGTGCAAAGTAATTAACAGCTAACATTTAACTCCGGAAATTAAACGAACAGGGACAGAGCTAGAGAACATTAGTGCCAAGAAACAATGGACAAGTTCTTATAAGGGACAAAGCCCAGCACTTCCTCGCTCAGCTCTGCGAACACACATCGCCATGCAGAAGAAAATGCAGCTCTCACCTACCGTCCTGGAAGCATTTATTATTGATGTTTGTGACAATGAGCACCTACGTAGCGCAAGAGATGGAATCCAACTGTGCTACACACAGGCTCTGACTCTAAAAGCGTAACACACAAATACACCATAATGACAGATGAAGCATTTTTTAGAGAGGCAAGGCCAGATTAAGCGACATGACCAAGGTTACACAGACAGCCAAAGGATACTGAGAATCCCTGTTACATTCCCCTTTGTCTCCCTACACAGGTAAACTCAGAATGCACTCCCAGATAGAGATAGATAATAAAAACAGAGTCAATACTGCCAGGGTTCTTAGGCTTAACCAGAGTCACTCTGACTAGCATTGAGACTACTGATAGCATGTAGAAAATCTCATCAATTTTGTGAGTGAAAGTTTCATTAGATGTAAAGAAGCTGGACAGTAATGGGCATGACATTAAAACAATAAAAGCAGCACAGGATCATATAAAATTACAGACTCATCCAATAAAAGATGACATTCAGAGAACTGTAAAGGCATTTCCAGTAATTAAAGGTATTTGATCATATCATCTCGGTCAGGTAGAATCAGTTTTGTACTTGCAACTATACTGGTGTTAAGAATTGAGGCAGTTGAAAACCCAGCACAGTTCCCTTAATTGACCTGAAAATACAGTGCTCCCATTCTCATCTTCAGTTGTTATTCCTTTCAATATTGCCAAATGTTAAATAGACCCTAGAAGCAAAGAGCTCAGCAGTTAATGTGGTACAATTTACACTGGGAGCTTCACCTATATAAAATACAGCTCTGTGTCACAAACCTCAGTTGCATGGATTTCATATAGAAGATGCAGAGGCTACGCTGACTTCCAAAGTTGTAACTCAGCAGAAGAGCTGGAGCAACAAGCATATTTTATTATGAGAGGCTGCAGGCTTATTTATTTATCCAGCTTGTGCACTAGGCAGACGCTAGAAAGAAGATGTAACCTTTCCCCCAGGCTCACACACATGTGCAATGATGTGTCTGAACACTGCCCTCCCAGAGAGAGCGCCGAGTCTCGCTCTGAAGAATGGCAATTGGGCACCACAGGAAGAGGATGCTGTGGGAATACAGGGCAGCACCGTGATTCTCAACCTTTTCTTTCTTATTCAGCTGAGAACAAGTAGCAATCTGGCATTATATTTAAAAACTTGATAAGGCTGGAAGCAAGAAGACCTGAAGCTAACAGGATGTAAACCTCTCCATCTTGGAGCAAGCACAAAGTGCAAGAGTAAATATGACACAAAAGGGCAGATAAAAGGACTCGGTTGCATTTGCTTTATGGGAATACCCTCGGAGCTTTTGATCCAGAAAGAAACCAGCAGGGACAACAGGGGACACAATGGAATCTTTTGGCTACAGTTGCACACATACCTGACCTAAAGTGTTCAGGCACCGGGTTGGATGCTGTGATTTGCGCGAAGGACCACTTCAATTTACACTGATTACCATTATCCTCAAGGGGCCACTCTTGAATCCAGGAGTGAACAGTGCTCAAGGTAATCAGCATGGGCAGGTATTAGGAGATGCAGGTAGCTGGAGGGCACTTTAGGATTCCCTTACAGTGAACTTCTATAACCATTCAAACTGGTGTTATGGCAGCTCTGCAGAACAAACTGCACTTAAGGAAAACAGTTCCAGTGCTTCCTTTCTGGACCAATTGGTGGAGTTGCAGCAGTAGCCTACAGAGACTATGAAGAGGATAGGCAGGAGAGGTTGCCTTTTAAAGACCAGGCCACACTCCGACCACTTCCCCAACATTGATTGCAGAACTGCCTACAGCGAGCTTTTCCTTGTTGCATGGCCATTTTCAAAATTATTAGTGTGCAACACGACAACGTGACTTCAGCAAGGAGAAGGACTGCCAATTAATATCTCTTCACAGCAGCCCTTTCACCTCATAAGGATATTAGGCTTGTAGAGTTAACTGTCCATTTGTAGCTTCCAAATGAAAGTTGCCAGCTGTGTAAGCACTGTTGGCCCCATGGGGCTTGTGTCCCCAGCCCTTGCTGCAAATAGCAGAGAGGCTGGGAAGCCTGACAGACAAACTGAATTCGTTATAGTCTCCCTCCGAAATGTTTCTGCAAATACTAGTCCAGAGCATCCTTCCAGGCTTTTTTTCCTTCCTTCCTGCATCTGCAGGCAGCACACGCTCAGCAGCTATGCCCCCAACTTCCTTCTAGTGCCAGATCCTGGCATCAGGAAATGGCAGCCCTTGGAAATACACATCGTTGAACTCCACTGCAATTGGGGCAAAATTTGACATGATATGCAAAAATCAGAGTGCTTGGGTTTTGGTCCAGTTGCAATTTAAACCATGAGTTGCAAGATCCCCTGGGGGTTCTAAAATTACTTGTGTACAGGTGATAAAGACATTCATTTAGTTTCTGGCAGTTTCGCATCGAGAGTTGTGCAGCATCTGTGAAAGGCAGCCATTTGGTTTTGATTTATGAGAAAGGTTTCCTGAGCATGGATGGAACAAAACCAAAAAAACACTGTGAGCACAACTGCCAGGCATAGCTATAGCCAACAAACACACAACCTGCAAGGACAGAAAACTAGTCTCACGAGACCTGGGCACATTTAGGTATTCACACGAGACAAAATCCAAAACGACTCTCGGTCTGAAGCTCCACAGACCATAAGGACAGGCCCAATATCTAGAAGAATGAACTTGTCATTATTATGGAGAGCTTTGTCTGCCTTAGGCCTGTTTTAATCAGGGTGGTGCTATGCCTGGGTCAGGTATGCCGACCGTCTTAGTCCAAAACACATTACGATGGCACAGTCCCCTTGCAGAACTTCTCAGCCGAAACACTGCTCTGTCATTGGTGTTTCTTTCTTATAGTTTTGGGTTATTAAGGCAAGGCCCAGCACTCCCCACTATTGGAGATATAGTTGTGTATGGGCTGTAACTTCCGTATCAAGAACTGGCTTTCGCTTAAGACAGAGATATACAGATAAGAGCTAGACATATATTAAAATCTGGATGGTTTTGAGGCTCTAAAGCGGCATCCTACCGATGCTCCCCCTTTGGTCTCTCCTTCTCAGGTTTTCCAGTTCATTCTTCTTTGGAGTAAAAATTATTGCTTGCACTTCCTTTTAAAAATCCACTCGCTGCATTAGTTTTTCTATTTTCTTCCATCTCTGTTTCTTAGTTTCAGTTCATATGCTCTCATTTCTAATACGCTCCCACGCAGCTTCGGCTCCATCTACATTCTCCATTCAGAATTTTACATTTTAATCATGTCCTCTCTTAATCTCCTGTCTTCTAATGAATTCAAGCCTAATTTTCTTAACCTTTCCACATGGTGCTAAACCATCGAGACCTTTTATTCTACTAGTTACTCTTTCCTGCACCTTTTCTAATTCTTGAATATGCTTTCTGTAATAAGAACAAACTGCTAGAGGTAAAAGCCTCTTCTCTGGCAAGTGGAAAGAGATTTATTAGAAAGACCAGAAGAATGCTAATGGCAGCCCCTTTTCCTCTCTGTGAGGACAGATAGAGATGCCCCTTTGCAGCCTGGGTGGGTCCCGCAGCAGTGGTGAAATGGGAGCAGCTAATCTGTAGAGGATTCAGCCTGCTTCCTCATCTGCTCATGCTGCACACACCGCAGCTGCTTCTCATCCAGGTAACAGAATGGTAAAAAATGTGATGCCCGCTTCAATGAATATTTCATTTAAAGGTATCTCAGCACTTTTACACAGTTCAGGTACTTTACGGGCTGGGGCAGGAAGAGTTCCTTTCAACAGTTTTACCAATCTGCTTCTATCTTGACCTAGAGAGACAGGGTCAAGCATTTCATTCCACGAGCGTGTCTGTCAGCCTCCTTATCTATTTCCTGGCAGTATAATACCACTGCAAATTCACAAGAGAGCTTGATTTAAAGACAGAATGGATCCACACCTTTATGTCCCAGATGCCACCTGTAAAGCAGTCTAAAGGTTTACTCATCCCTAAAATAACTGGCCCAAGCAAAACTCCCATGGATTCTCCTAGTGCAGTTATAGCAATGTCACCATTAATGGGTGGAAAACAAAGCAGTTCACAGAAACTGCCTTAAGACTTGTTGAGACATCTTCAATGCACCAAGTTAAGAGAATATGAAGGAGACAAAGTGTTTTCCTCCTCATCTTCATTAGCCCAGGAGAAACATGCTGTAGTAACATGTTGCCAGTTGTCATCGTATTCTGCCAGTTAATTCTCCAAGTGGAGGAGCAGCAGTGTCTCTGGAGTGACTCTGAATAACTTTTTCTCTTCTGAATTACCAAAGCACTTAAATTCAGCTCCTAATTCCCCATCTAACGCATAACTTGTAGAAGCCTAAAGTAAATCAGCAATGCTAAACTGTAACTAAATTCAGAATTCAAATCCAGATCTGAGCTTTACCACTTTTGGTAGAAAGGTTTGGAGCAGTTTGAAGCTCCATGAAACATATCTGCAGCAATGGTCGGTCATGTTCCAAAGCTATTTTTTCATGTTAGGTAGCACTGTTATAAAAAGAGAAAACACAGCAATTACTGTAGGTCATGAGAAGATTTTTTTTTTTCTTTCAACCTTGCTTCCAAGTGTTGCATGTTTGATCTCAAAACTTCAGTCAGACCTGCCAAAGATCATGGATTTTGCCTGGCACTTTTGCATTTATTTGCTAATTCAGACAGTGAATTCTGCCCCACTAGTAACACAACATTCAGCCTAAGTGAGAATTCCGGTGCATGGAGCTCTGCTGAGAAACACTCAAATCCACTTTCCTACTTAAGGAGAGCAGTATACAGCTCACTGCTGAAACCAGTGGGGCTCTAGGAATGAGACTGTTTTGTCGCTATCCGAAAGGCATCCGTGGTCGGTACAGAGTAAAGACGGTGCCTCAGTTGTATTCCCCCTCTTCTGCTCAGCAGCCCAGAGCCAGCAGCCCACTGAGGCCAACCAGAGAATTAACCCTGAAAACACAGCCCTGCAGGAACTTTTTGTTGTTGGTTGATTGGTTTGGGTTTTCTTTTTTTTCACCCACCTTTTTAAAGACTTTGGCTTTTCTCCTACCAAGCAATGAGCAGTTCCAACTGCACTTTTAGCAACTTCTTTTGGTGACATACATTCCTTGGTACACACAGGATATGGAATGAAACATTAGGGATCCCTTCCCAGAGTAATTGAGCCTATTACATTTCATGAGATTTCTAAATTTCATTTACCCCGAAATAAAACAAAGATTGTGTGTCTTTCCTAAGTCTATTGAGTGAAAAACCAAATGTACCTTTAACAGAGCTGCAAAAATTAGTCTCCTCTTATTAAATCATACTTAACAAATTATAGCAGTGACACAAGTTAATTGCAGAGTTATCTGGAGGATGGTAGAGTTATCATGAGTCACTCTGTAATTAGGAACAGAGCATGATTTCTAACAATTACTAAAGGTGTCAGATTGGAAAAAATTCTTACTGTGAAATGATGAGCAGTTGCCTGTTACATTCTAACGCATTCCAGCGAGACCCCAGTTACAGGACTGCCATTAATATCTGCTTCAACAATGCTAAGGAGAAGCCCCCCTTGCAGAGGCATTCACTGTGCTATGAAGATCTTCAAAAACTTCATGATGTGAGGAAGCATAGCCTGAAAGGTGACAGGCAGGTATCATTATTGCCACAGAGAGGAGTGAGCATAAACCCTGACTATATTCAGAATGAGTAGTTACACAACCTTGATAGACAAGAAATATAACATGTCATGCCTGTGGTCAGTCATACAGGAAAAAAAAGAGAGAAGCAGCAGAGATTTTCAATATCTCAGGAATAACTCTAGCAGCAGGTTACTGGTTACATGTAATCAGAGATCTGGTAAAGCTAGAGCTGTAGAAACAGGGAGAACTGCAGCGTGGAAAATTATAAATGCAAAGCAGTAAACCACTAATGTCTTGTGAGAAAGAGGTGAAAAACTGGATAAGTAGGAGGCAGATACCGTGACACCTTTAGAGACAGGATAAGGAAGGAGAACAAAACAAAAGCTGAGATTTTCTTGTCGCTAAAGGACTGGGACTCTGAGAGGCTTCTCTGCACTTTCCTCCAGAGGAGGAGCAGGAACGCACTGAAGCACCTCGGCACTGAGAAGGGTTTGGATGATCATGAATACTTCATACTCAAGAAGAGCAGTATGTATTGCCCAAGAATGCGAAGAAGCTCACAATGCCCCTTCACAGACATCAGGTGCCAGACTGCAATCGTTAGCATATAAACATTAGAAAAGTATAAATATTTAATCAGGTTTAACTGGGAAAACTTACTCCCTTAAGAAAAGTACCAGGAGTATACATGTCTGCTCAGTAAAGTACTCCAATTTCTTCAGAACCTCCTAGTGCTTTCTGCCTGCAGTTTCTCTTGGGTAAGAGAGTAACTGCTGCGAAGAGGCCTGCAGCAGTGTGGGGGTGCTAACAGTCCCAGGAAGATTTAATGCTGCATTTCAGTAACAGCCCACAAAGCATTCAGTGAAAACTTCCTCGTTAAGCTGTTTTACGATAAATCAGTGCTAAACTGTAATTGCAATTTGCTTTTCAAGAACACCCATTTCTCAGAAGTCTATAAAAGTTCAGGATGAACATCAGCCAAGCCAAATTTTGCACTTCAGCCCCTTTGTTTTTCAGATTTGAACCATCCCCGATTACCTTCCTTATACATCTCTGACATTTATGAGATCTATAGCCAATGTGTCCTGATCCTGTTGGCAGGAGCACAGCATTATTCACACCACCAGATATCACTTTCTGTAATAACTCAGAGTGAGGGGAAGGTGTGAACAAGGCAGCCTGACTTATCTGCAAAGAAAAATAATGTATTTTCCTCTTCTATGTTACAAAAAAAAAAAAAGGCGTGTTTTTTTTCTGCTCACATCCAAAAAGGGAGCTTTGGGAGGCAAAGGTCTCCTTTTAAGCTTTGTATCCTCCAAGGGTGTGGAGAACAATCTCAGAGGCACGAAGGAGAGAAAACCAAAACAGCGAAAAAAAGAACAGTGAAAGTCAGCTCTTTCTGTCCAATCCTGTCATTTGCTATCGCAGCCAGACATACCTCCCCTGTGTTTCTGGGATCACATCTCATTAACCTGGGTTTCATGCATGCAGAAGGTAATCGGCGCTTTGCAGAGGATCCATGGAGTACACAGCACAGACTCCCATTTTTAGAAAGGAGGCATTTAGAAGCCTGTTTCTGAGACAGATGCAAACAGTCTTTCCCAGGGCTCACAACGCAACGATGTCCTTTTTCACCAAACGGATGCCCCCAGGAGCAGCCTCCCAGCAGTCCTGTCTGCAAAGCAGTCCTGGCCAGATACATCCCTCATTCAGCCTCCTCCAACAGGGTCTTGTAGATTCCCTGGTAGAAATGAGGGATCATCTGCCCTTGGGACTAGTTTTATTAACAGCCATATCTTGATATAGCTGTGCCAGCGCAAATCTCTGGGCCAGACATCTGGGCTATTTACCCAGCATGAAAACAGGGAGTGCTACCCTGGTGGGAAACTGCAGCTTACAAAAGATAAGTGCAGCTACACAGGCAGTTGAAAAATAAGAGCTGGATGGTAGATTCCCATTTCAGAAAAGACTCTCTGGGGAACATTTTAGTGGAAAAACCATATGTCCTTCTTTTGTATCAAATTCTTTCCACTCCTGAGTGTCAGAAAAGGGAGCTGAACAAGTTGGTACAATATATAATTCTTGCACCAACCACACAGTATTTTAGAAATGCAAATATAGCTGCAGTGCATGTAAGGACAACGGGATGAAAGGTGACACTGAAAAAAAAAAAGATGGTTAATTGGATCTAGATGGCATTTGCAGAGGGCAGCTAATCAACATGTCAAATAATCAGCACAAGGTAAATTTCACCACTCTCATTACTACTTTCGTTATCAGGAGCAATTTTCTCACTTTGGACAATGAAACTTACTTGCACCGGTACCACCTTACAGCTCTACTGTACTTAAAGACTAGTTCTGTGAACTTCATTTTTCCAAAACATAAACCATATGTGCTGCATCATTTTCTGTCCATCTTTTTCCCTGCTTCATTTGTCCCTTAACAAGCTTGGTAGGAAAAAAAGTCTACTGATCCTTTAAGCTTATTCTTGGTGTACATCCAGTCAGTCCTTTCTGCAGAGACTTATAATTTAAATGCATAATTCTCATTTTCAAAGGTTAACTGAAGAACTTTGCGGCAATAACAAGTTTCAGGATACATGTATGTGAAGAAAATGGAGTCCTGCTATACTGTAAATAAATTATAGTCAACTCAGCTGTTTCTAGAAAAATTTAATTTCTATTTTTATTAGCTCCACTATCTGTGTACATGAGGAACAAACCAATGATTTCTACTTAGGAAAAATAAAGACGGCTAGGAAGAAGGTTTTGTCTTTTGGCACCGGCTTTCTGATCACTAGAGAACTAAGTATGGCAAAAAATGATCTACACTGTGCTGAGTAATGTAATAAGCATCCTCTAATTTGTAACGCAGACAATTTACTTTCTACTATGTTTAAAGCTAAATTGCATAGTAAAATAGCAGAAGCTAGGAGATCACAGATGAGTTTAAGACCTTCTAAGGTTTTGCCTACCATGGCGGAGCAGCTTTTTTCACTCCTGTTCAATATTTGTCATCCATTAAATCTGCTTAGGAGGTTAGTCCGGCAGTTCACACACATTCCCCCTGGTTTCACAGAATGCTGCAGCCCTCGGTGACAAGGAAAGCCAAGGAAATCAAACAGCAAATAGGCTGGGTTGCCTCAAACAGAGCAGAAACACAAGTAGTGATAAGTTACATCCATTTAAGTTTACCCTCTGCAGTGCAATTTAAAATAGGAATGAGTGGTTTATGATGCAAGAATTGAAATGATGTATTTGTAGTTTCCCGTAACAGCTCAAAGACACTTTTACCTTTACTGAGGAATTATAATCCCCTCTCATCAATCTCAGGGCAGCTCACTGAGGATGCTCTCTTAGCATTTGATCCCGTGTTCAGCACGACTGCGTAAGCCAAGCGGTGGGGAACATGCTGCCAAGGGGGTAACGAATAGGCCATACTGGTTTTTAATTATGGAAAAGAGAAGAAGGTATTCTGACAGATGATGGCAGGCTGCATTGATGGTTTCTTTGATGGAAGCCTGTCTTGGTGAATGAAGTGTGTTTCAGTACAGCAAAAATAATGAGCTCCCTAGTGTAGGCTCAGCTATTTTTAAGAAACCATTTTCTTTCTGCTCCACAGTTATCAGCCAAACTATACCAATCCTTTCAAACATGGCTCGGGGTAAAAAAAGAATAGCTGGAAATGCACCGCAGCCCAACCTATCATTATGGATAACGAAACAAACTGCAGAGTAGCACTTAACTCTCCCGTTTAGAAATTCCACAATTTGATCAGCAAGGCCATGCAGTCCCAGATTTCAAATGCAGACAGGATTCAGCCCCTGACATCATCTTCGTTAGCAGTCAGACCACTCAATGCTTTCCCCTGAACACTGTCACCCTGAGCCCTGGCCATGGCACCTGGTACCCTCAGGGTACCTGCAGCTGAGGCTTTATGCTTGATTTTTCTGCTGGATCCCCAAATCCTGTCACCGCAGCTCAGCTCTCAGCCCCAGTTACAGCCTTCCCACGGCATATTTAGGATTACCCTTCTCTCCAGGGACCATCTTACTCTTTAGAAGGCAGCTCGCGATAGATTCCGTTTCCCCCCTAGCCTACCTTAAACCGTGCAACATTACATCAAGTTTTTTATATGACACACAGCATCATGTACACACCGCTACACCTCTCACAGGTGTCAGAGTTAAGGAGATATAATTTCTGGTTACTTTGAGCTAGGAGGGTTGAGCATTAGTTGTCCTAAAAAATCAGATTTCTCCATTGATAGGCCCAATATAACCCAAAACAAACTAATGCCAACACCAGGGAAATTGTTTCTAAACAAGCGGCAAATTTCTGAACGGACATGAGGAAAAACGATTAAGCATTGAAATTAATACTGACCATAAGAAAACAGGCTTGATAAAATGAACATCACATTCTAATTATGAGAAGGAAATAACTTCAATAATAGCATAGCCTTAATTAACCACTACAAAGAAAATGCAGTGGTAAATTAAAACAAAAAATTTGAAATCAGAATTTAACTAATTTTCCCCAAGGAAAATAGGAAGGTTCTCCCCCATTTACCTTAATTAACCACTACAAAGAAAATGCAGTAGTAAATTAAAACAAAAAGTTTGAAATCAGAATTTAACTAGTTTTTCCCAAGGAAAATAGGAAGGTTCTCCCCCATTTCAGACCATTAAATGTTACGTACTCCCTAAAATTATTCTGAGCCTAATTCTTCTCTGGAATGAATCAGCGTTGTTGCAGTAACTTCAAAAGCAGAAGCAGCACAAATCAGAGGCCTGATGGTGAAACTTAATGGGAAAACCAAACAAAAAAAAAACGAAAAGAAAGGTCCTCTCTACTATCATTAAACTTTCATGAGCCATCTCTGATTCCTCCAAATTTATTCCTTATTTGAAAGTATTTCCCAAATAGTCAGCATGAATCATTCCCAGACTTTGGGCAGTTCGCTAAAACGTCCATTTCAGCAGTGTGCAATTCAAGATAGGCAGTTTTGTGGCCCATTTCTGCTTCTGCTTCACCACCAAAAATGTTTCAGCAGGGATATAACAACAAGGAGAGAGGCAGGGCACATCCAGCACAAGCTGCTGTGTTTCAGGAAATGGAGAACATTCTTCAGGGAAACCAGGCACAGAGACAAATTTCTTCCACCCTGCAAGCATCCTCAAATCTCCCAAGCAAATTGTTCATGAGCGTAATTGAGAGGGACGTGGTGAATTCAGGTGTATCAGCCCCCTCCTCCCTGCACAACTGCTCCGGTCCAGAAGTCAGGAGGCCATAAAAGTTGGAGATTTAACCATACTTCCCATGAGTCAAAACTTGCTCATACATTTCAGAAAAAGGGAGGAGAAGACAGTATACAAGCCTGCCTTCAACAGCCACTCAGAAATGTATGGGTTTATTTATTTCAAGGAAAACCTGCTATAGCCCCTACCCTCTACAGAATATCCTTTAGAGTTTGAAATTGCTATTTGGCCTGAATCTTTCCTACCAAGTCAGCCTGAGGCATTGTTCACTGAAAAGAATAAAAATTGGGAGAAAACACTAAATACCTCTAACACAGGTATTGGGGAACCTCAGCTCTATGTACTCACATTCTTAAGTACTATAGCCTGGAGAGGAACATTGTTGCTCCAACCTCAGCCGGTGCACCTCAGTAATCATGCTTATCCAGATGCAGTTTGGCACAAAAGATTTTCCAAACAGTACAGAAATCACCAGGATCTTTTTGCTGATCAGCATTCGGTTCAACCTCACTTTGGATGGGAGGAAATTGGCATTTTACTGACTAAGTCTGTGAGGACTCGGTACATTACACGTCCTGTATTTCTTGAAAACGCCCCTTCTTGCTCTGTGTGGGGGGAGAATCTCCGCATACACAGAAGAGACAGAAGCCCGTGTATAAGCCCGGCATTCACTCTAATTCTTTCACTCCGTTAAGACTGTTCAACCTTTCCTGACGACTCAAGTCACTCAAGCTTGATGGATCGCAATCCCCACCATGGGCAGAATAGGATTTGCCTCAAGTACAGCCAGGACTCAAGCACGTCAAAGAGCCGCCGTAGGATGCTGAGCGGTATTGACAGCTCAAGTCTCCGTGCCTGTCATCTCCGACACGTTGTGCCAGCACCGGCCGGCGTTTGCAGCGTCTGACAGCTGGAGAATAACAACCGACCGTGCACGGCCCCGCGCTGCAGGGGAAAGGCTTTGACAAATCAGCCTGGGCTGCCTCGAATTAGAGCCGACTGACTCCTTCTCTATGATCCCGAGGACAACATAAGAAATTTGGGCTGTACATCCTGAAACAGAATTGGAAGTAAATATGAAAAGGGTTCCCAGGGGCTCAAGTAGTTTATGCAGCCAGACTTAGCGCTTTTTTCCCCCGCTGTCACTTCCAAACAGTGCCTGGCAGATGAAAGCTGTTTCTTCAGCATCTGGAGATCCTTTGATTGCTGTTAGAGAGCCTGATCCAAGGCCCTGAGGAACAGCTCTATGAGCACCCAGGTCCCAGCAGGGGGAGAAGGAGGTGCCGCAGGCACCTTGGCAGAGAGTCCCTGCAGCCACGATGGAGAGAACACAGAGCTTTTTATTGTATTTTCTCCCCTTCACCGTCCTGCTGATGGGGAGAGAGAAAACAGATGAGTGGTCAGCTGGCCAAGGTCAGCCCACCACAGAAATATATCAAAATCTACTGCTTATTCTCATTTCTTGCAGATAAGGGATTTTAGATGATGACGGCTTTCTAAAACCGGGAAAAATAAGGGAAAAGACAGTAAAGCGCGCTGGAGAAATTTCCATCTTGAGATCTCCAGTTGTTTTACAGAGATCAAAGACCACATTATACCTAGCTTTGTGGGGATCCTCAGGGCAAAAATGAGAACAAAACAACAGCACCCTTAAACCCAATCCAGTCACGTTTGCAACATATGTGGCTCTGTCAGCTGCTAATGGCTGAACACGAGGGTTGTGAACAGTAAAAGTTACCACATCTGTTATCTCCTTGACAGATGTGCAGTGGGAAAATAGAGTCCTAATATCTAGTTTTGGATCAGGCCTCCCTGGCATCCAGCTGTCAGGAAGCACAATCAAAACACACTTGTGTGGAATGAAATTGTCCCCAGTTCAGTCTTCAGAAGCATTTCCAAACTTCCACTTGGTCAAAATAAACCAGTTCTGTGTGTGTTTGTAAAGCTTCAGTGCTATGGAATGGGAAGTAGAGAGAAGAAAAATAAAAACCACACTATAAACCATATTACAGAGGGAAAATGTGCTTTGTGAAACAGAAGATCTTTATGTTAGAACGTAGTTTTAGGTGAAGAGCTACATTAATTTTACCTCAGAGGCATGATTAATAGTGGACCCGATGCTCCTGCTGGTCAGTGGGAACAGCAGAGGGATGATGGTGTCATTAGGTACAAGTGTTGTCACCTGATATATGTACATTTTAGGTGCTGATGGATGAAGCCTAATGTTCCACAGGATATAAAGACAAATGAAGAAAGGGCCACACTAAGGTCCAGCAACAAAGAGAGCGTGGAAGAAGCATAGACATACATGACTGGTCTATAGAAAACAGTATTCTAAAGGTAAACTGAAGTTTGGAGTAACAGAGTGTGGCTAGCACAGCTGTTGCTCAGTAAATTCGCCGGCACAGCTGACACCCAATGTATTATCATTTATAATGCAACCGTGCCAATCTAGATGGAGAATCTGCTGAAATCAAATCAGGCTGCAGAGCACTGAAAAGCTCCAACCAGTGAAAGAGAGACACAAGAAACAAGGCACAGCTGCTGAGTGATCCTGCACCTTGTCATGCTGAGAGACAGGGACATTGCTGATGTCAATAGAAAAAAAACCACTTTAAGATAAATATTGCCTGGCTCTGCCTGGGGATGTTCTGGTTTCGCTGTGCAGGATCCCAGCTCTACTTTGATTTCTTCAGCCCTTGGCTGAGCTGAGACACAACACGATGAAAGAACTCCACCCTGTAGGGGAGACAGCAGCACAAGGTCTTCAAAGCCTGGCTTCCACCTGGCTCTGCAGGAACGAGGTATTTCTGTTCAGGGTGATAAGAACTTCAGAATACCTCATTTTCCAAAAGGAAAATTATTCTTTTAAACTAAATTGTTTTCAGTCTTCTCTATGGAAAGGAACAGTTCTGCTCAGACCTTTGCCTTTCTCTAGCCAAGGATTCCTACAACCCGGAGCTGCAGCATCAAGGAAGCCATGGAAAGCTTTGAAAGGTAATGCTGTACTTTTTAAGTCGTGCAACATACTGAGAAAGAGGCAGGTCACCTTTGCTATATGTATCACCAGTGAGAGCTATGTTCCCTGGAAGGGAGGCAATTGTGCTGGCAATTGCACACTCCTGTGTCTGTGTATCTATTTCTAAACCAGCTACAACGCAGATCCCAGAACGACGTTTGTCTGGAGCAGTCACCACATTGTAAAATTTGCTTTGTTGATGGCAAAGCAAGTCACACCCTAGCTGCATGCAGTTTAGCTTGAAGGCTTTCTCCTGCCACTGCTGGCTCCCACATGCTGTTCTTCACCATCAAATAACAGCGTCTGCTGACAGCGTTTGTTCCTACTGTTGCATGAGTTTCAAAGCAAAAGAGAACTGAGCCCATTAACTTGATTTTTTTGTTACTCATACCAATCTGATCCTAGCTCACACTATGCCTGTGGCACCATTCCCTTCAAGCTCAAGTCTGCAGGTGTAATTCCTATGGAGCTTTATCAATAGCTATTAACTTCCTTCCAGGAGCTTCTAGGCCTCTAATTGTGTTCCAGGCAACAGAATTCATTGGTATTTCTTGCCTAATTAATATATATCTATATATATATTTGTGCATATATACACACTGCTTGTGTCAGTTTACAAATGCTTCAGCTGGCCCTAGCTCCACTCCTTCACTCTTTCTGAGCTGAATTCTTTAGAAATTGCGACTACAGAGCTCTTGGCACATGACCAAATTTGTTTTTTACAGTGTTAAAATCTGTCCAGCTGCAAACCCCCCTCCCTCCCACCACATACACATAAATAAATGAGCTGCTGACAGCATTTTTCAGCCTGTTATCCCTGTATTGGGTGTTCCAAACAGAGAAAAGTGGAGCAACTACAACTCACACACCTTTATTTAATATTTATCACTGCCAACCAGTATCTAATGGACATAATGATTGAATACTGACAAGCATATTTTTCCAGCCCCGTTCTCCTTTGGCAATAACGCCTGACCAAGATTGATGACTCTAATACCAAAGCAGGCAGTTTGTTTTGTTTCTTCTACACGGTTCATTTTTCAAATAGCCTCAGATTTCCTTTCCCTCCCCCAAAGGAAAAAGGCAGGGAAAATTGCGAGGACTACTGAGATACCTATACAAGTTCAGCTGCTGTTTCTGCAGGTCACCAAACCACAAAGGTCAAGTTCACTAACACGTTAACTTAGCTTATTCTAGCATAATTCACACGGTTTCATGACAGTATAAAAGTGGTCTGTCACAGCGACAAATGCAGCACCCTCGGTGAAGGATTCAGTTACTGGCGTGGAGCAAAACCTGAGCAGCTCTGATCAGCTCAGGACAGGTACTTTTCACACATTTATAAAGTGCCCACCCAAGATTCAAGGCAGGTCTCAAGGCTAAAAGCAGAGTGTCAGCAGAACAAACAAAAAGCACAAACCAGACCCCCCTCACAGGGTCTGGTTTTCGTTTTCACACCGTCTTTAGGAGACGGCAGCACATCCCAGGGACACGTGAGAACAGCAAGGAAGCACTGACCTACGGATCTGAGGACGGAGTGAGACCACAGCGTACGCGACTCAGAAATATGACAGTTAAAGTTTGTCTTGCCTAAGGAGAATCCACTGGGAGGCAAAGTACACTGCTGTGTGCTACAGATGGTAATCACCTAGAAAAAGAACAGAGGAAATTGAGAAAGCTCTAAAATAGGAACTTGATGGTATATTTTGCTCTCTAAGGAGAGACCTGACAACGTTGTATTTGTAGATGAACTCTCTTGTGTTTCTATCAAGAGCAGTTTGGACCTGGCCTACTGCTTAGTTTTGTTGCTGTTGTATCACCTAGATTTCTATAGGCGTTTTGAAAAGGAATCACCGGTGTTTTGGGGTACATTTAAAAAATGAAGACATGAGACATGTTCCTTACTAGCAGAGCAGACCCGTACAAGAGAGATGTTCAAGGGTTGGACACAGGAATGTATCTGCTTTTCCTGAATCCTACCCATGACAGAAACTGCTTTCACGTCCCACCAGCATAATGACAGAGTCACTGTGACCAACATAAACTGTAGGAGGAAGAAAAAA
>NW_009693769.1:0-30329 GCF_000703405.1 Apaloderma vittatum
TCCAACCCCAAACATCCTGTGATTCTGTGATCCATATAAGATGAAGCACAGAAAACCAATTTTTAGCAGGATTTTGTTTTGTTTTGGTTTAATACCTGGGTCTTTAAAAATCATGTTAACCTGGGGGCTGTGGAGATTAAGTAATCAGTTCAGGGTATTTAGAACTGACAGCAGTCATAAATGTCAAATTCTCTGTCTTGCAGCTCAGCTGCCATGTCTTGCCTTAGCTGAGACTGCTTTAGATGTGGCGAGACACGCATGTTCTAGAAAACATTTTTTACCAAAGGATACTGGAAAGGAATATAAACTCCTTTGGTAAGAGGTGTCAAAGAGTCCTCTGGAATCTGTCTCCAAGCAGATCTAGAGAAGCGACCTTCAGGAAAATATGGTGGAGGTTACTTACAGAAAAAAATTTGAATTTTAAGATACTAATTCCATGCTCCCATTTATGAGTTGTTTTTGCTGCCTCTGTGAGCCAGCAGAAGTTAACTTTCAGTTCGTTGACGATTCAGGAGGGACAAGAGTAGTCTCTTCAGGTCCCAGGATGGTCAGACCTGCGTGTGTTGTACATTTTGCTTATTTATTTTTAATTTCCTCTCTCTTATCTGCTCCTCTTAGAGTTAAATAGTGTTTCAAGTTGAAAAATGGTCTTTACTAGCGGTGCCTCAAGGCCTGTGGATGCTGGAAATGGTTAGATTTGCGTAATAGTAATGACTGATAATATGGGCTGTAGCCTATGGCCTGATTAAAGGGAATTGTAGAGCTTATTGCTTCCCCGGAAGAGGTAAAATCATAAGTCTGTGAGTGCTTTTGAAAAAACCCATCTATGATTCCTCGGTTATTGTGAGAAGCTGTCTTGTTTCTTACAACTGTCTTCATTTTCTTTGTTTGATTTGAAATCTGAGATTTCCGCTGGATGCAGAGCGGGGAATTAGAGAGTAATGGAGGCATTTTTCTGGCTTACATTAAGGAATAAAAATGAACAGAAGGAGTTCTGACTTAGGAAAGAGAGGATAGATGTTATTATGTACAACTGGGAAACGCAACAAGAAAGGCACTTTAAAATACCTCGATGTTAAAAAAGCTAGCGTTAGAAAAATGTTGAGTAAGAAGACATACAAAACATGAGCTTTTGAAGAACTTTCTATGAAAAAGGCAGTAAACCTAAGAGTTGTGATGCTCTTACTTTTTAGGGGCTGTGCTTCCTGTCAAATAACCCAAAAATAGACTGTGATGGAGGGCTGAGAGTGAATTTCGTATTTTACTGTTTTCAGCATTCTCGCCTTCTCCATTATGTTTTGGATAAGAGGAGCTTATTGTCATAAAACTCGGACTAAAAGTAAGCTTTTGAGATTGTTGCTTATTTCTGTTCATTTCTGACATAAATCTCAGTCAGTCACTGTCAATAATGGGTTGATATTTCCCTATAGATTAGGGCCAAACTTACTTGATAATTTCTCTTTCTGATAGTAATAATTCCTCGTTATTAGTATTTCTGTTATTCTGAGAGACATGAATAAATTGCAATGAAATTCTTTGTTGCTAAATATTCTGCCGTATGCTAAATATTCTGTTCTCTTCAAGTAGAATTATTCTGTGTTTAGCAAGCTCTTAATTTATAAAAACCTCTCCCTTTTCATAAGCAGACTATTGTAGCTCTGTTTCCTGCATATATTAAAAAAATGTTTGAAGGCTGAAGGGAGCGAACATGCAGTGAGTCATCTTCTGCTGAGAGTAAAACCTGATAGATTTCTGAATGAAATCTGCCTTTGTGAAGTAGAGCATGTAGTTAGTTTGTTATTATTGTGGTTTGGATTTTTGGTGGGTTTTTTTTGGGTGTATTTTTCCTTTTAGCAGATGTGCTAGGAAAGTTTTAATTAGACTTGCAAAGTGCTGTGTTACATATTTGTAAATCTGCAAATATTGGGATGGATTTGATTTAGTAGCATTTTGCTGTGACTAGGAATATCTGCCTGCGGTGTTTTAAATAATTTCTGGATATGCTTCCGTTGATGCTATTTAAGGAATGTGGATTCCTAAACCTAAACACGAACATTATGATGCCCAAAAAAAAGTTGCAGGTGGACTTAATATCAAAAGCTTGATGGAGATCCTCAACCATTAAGTACCTTGTGTTAGAACAAGTATAGGATTTTGGCAAAAATGTGAGTTGATCTGGTGACGTACACGAAATGCCAAAGTCTGCATAGGTCCCAGTGTGTGTTGTACAAAGACATCTGCAACTCAGAAAATAGTAAACATGGTGATTGCAGGCAAAATTAATAATAGAATATCATAGAGTGGTTTGAGTTGGAAAGGACCTTCAAGACTGCCAAGTTCTGTCACCCTGGCCCTGGACAGGGACCCCTCCCACCAGCCCAGGCTGCTCCAAGCCCCGTCCAACCTGGCCTTGGGCACTGCCAGGGAGGGTCTGCCACAGCTTCTTTGGGCAACCTTTTCCAGTGCTTCACCATCCACACAGAATTTCTTCCTTATATCTAAAGTTTCTTCCTTATATCTAATCTAAATCTACCCTCTTTCAATTTGAAACCATTACCCCTTTTCCTGTCACTGCACTCCCTGATCACGAGTCTTTCCCCATCTCTCCTGTGTCCTCCTTTAAGCACTGGGAAGTCTCTCTATGGTCTCCCTGGAGCCTTCTCTTCTCCAGGATGAAGAGCCCCAATTCCCTCAGTCTGTCCTCCTAGGGCCGCTTCTCCAGCACCCTGAGCATCTTTGTGACCCTTTGGCCCCATATTTGGCCTTTTAGCTTGGTATTCTGTCTCTCATAACTTCATCTCGGAAACGTCCTGCTACAATTGGTTCCACAAGTCTTAGGGAAGAAGTACTACCCGTTTGAAGTTTAGAAACCTGCTGACTGAAGAATTTGAGGTGTGTTTAAGTTCTTGTATCATAGGAGTGTTGCGAGTTCAGTTCATCTCCATGCTCTCTGTCTTCATGGGATTTTACTTGTATTCCTTCTCTGTGATTTATGCTGAAAATTCAGCGTTGTAGTGTGTTTAGATTCCTTTCATATGGAAAGCATTCAAAGCCTGGGGTCGTGGAGACTTTATAGATACATCTTACAGTTCTACCAGACCGTTTTGGTGGTGGAAGGGCACGTGATGTGAAAGATGTAGATGTGTAATGCATTTATACAGCGATGTACAAGTATCTTCTCCCATACCCTCATTTCTCTTCCCGAACAAAGCTGTGCAGAGCCTAGTGGTCCCGTCACTCCAGGATCAGCTGCTAACTTCAAGCCAATTATGTTACATGTAGAGTAGGGTTGCTTCTTCCAATGTTTTTCCCCATATTTTGCAGTGTTGGGCAATGTGTTTTTATCTGCCATCTTTGCCCCTGGTCACTGAGCTTGACAAGATCTGCAGTTCTGTGTAATGAGATTTATACTGGAGTATTCTGCTTTTATTATTATTATTCTATTAATAGCAAACAGTTTACTTTTTGCCTCCTTTTTTTTTCCAAGTGGTGGAAGGAATTCAGCCTGTGGACTAGTGATATTGTACAAGTTACCCACAGGGAAGATGTGAAGTTGTGTTTTACCTTCCAGAAAACTTAGAATCCAGGTAACCAAGTTAACTGTTGAAAACATCTGAAACATTGATCATACCCATTTTGGTTCAAAGCCTTGTAGGAGGTGGGAAGAGAAGCCAAATTGACTCTAGTAGTGCTTAATCTCCAAAAGGAACTACACATATAGGGAGCCAGCTTAAACGGCGATTAAAAAGAACACTGAAATGTATTAATTTCCTTGGGGGTTTTGTTCTTAAGAAATTTCAAGGCACTAAGGAAAATAAATAATATTAACTGAAACAGAAAATAAGGAAAAGAGAATGAGGAATGGGGACAGTAGAGAAAGCTATTTTTAGGTAAGTAAATATTTTTTAAAAGGTATCATAATGTGCAGGTATTCACTGCCCAAAATATTACAAGGGAGGCCAAAAGTAATTCTGCAAAAACATTCAAGCCCTGAAAAGCAATTATGAATCTCTTTCGAATCGTTTAGAAGCAAGAAGGGTTCCAGCGAGCGAGCAGCCAGAGGAGAAAAAGAGATACGAAAGGTGGAGGCAAAGAGCACGAGGCCCAGCAGCAAAGCTGGGGACATTCTGTGCATCCTTGTTCATTGTGAAACAACTTACAAAGGATTTCCACAGAGGAGCTCGCAGGGAAAGGGTCTGAGGCTGAAATGTTAATTAAAGCTGTTTTAGAGGAAATGGGTACGATGAATAAATTCCAGGGCACTAAAATGGGATTGTTTTCTTAGGCCAGTCGTTGTGTCTTACAAAGAGAGAGCAGCACGTCTGAGACCAACCATTAATTTTCATTAAAGCTTAATGTATTGTTTTGTTTGAAAAAGTATATGAGGTAACATTTTCACCTTCTTTGCTTTTTTTTTTTAAAAAACCCCCACTGCGTTTATAATCTCATATGAAAACTATTTGTATTCTGTTGAGGTGCCTATAGTAATTTACCTGATGATGTGAAAAATTTCATTGCCATTTTCAAGTTTATCTTGTTCCTTTGTTCCCTTAATCCTCCCAAAATTTATTTTTTCAGACATAGTGGTCAAAGATTCACTATCGAGATGGAAACTGTGTATTAAAGTTCTTCTGTGAAAAAAATAATCTGATGTTAGCTAAATTGCTTTTTTTAAGAACTAGTGCTTCGTTGTCACCTGTTTACTTCTTGCATTTCCTTTAGCCTTCAAATAGGAGTCATTTGTTGTTTAATCCCATCATAATTTGTAGGTTTTTGTATATTTATGCAAAATGTTTCAGTACTGGTAAAAAAAACGAAGTGAATTTTCTTTCTTTCTTCTCAACTTAGGGGATTTTAAGTTCCAGGTAAGAGCCATATTGTAGTCACACTGGACATATATTTTGAAGACTGAAAAAGAAAGAGGTTAGATGTGGTTTCCTCTGTGATCAGGGCACACAGTGATGGTAATCACTTGGACAGGTTGCAAACAATTCAAAATACAACCCTGCAGTTGTACCTTTTTGTCCTGGATTTGAAGGCATGGAAAACACTGGTTGCTGTTAAATATCTCTCTGTATTATTTTTTTTCTGAGCTGATGTTATTCCCTTCTGTGTTGATTCTCCAGATTCTTCTCTGATCCATTAGTGGTGAGATCAGTTTCCTTCTGAGAATAGCACCATAGCGTCACTGAACAAAGTACTTTTAATTCTTTAAAATGTCCTTGCACAGAACCTCAAGTAATAAAGTTTGATTTTTTTTTTGTGTTTGAAATTTTGATTTTATTTGAGAATAACGTGCTTTTTAAAAATTTTCATAATAATTTTGAAATGGCTACTTACAGAGCTTGGCAGTGCTGAACTGAAAGTTTCTGTGATTCTAAGTACTCTGACCATATGGTTATGGCAGTTACTTTTCCAGATGAAAGAAATTCGAGGATTCTCAGTTTAAATATCTGACAATGTCTCTTTCTTACTGGAACTGTACAGTCTGTATCTGTGTGTGTAGAACTCTGCTGGTTCAAAAAGTACAATTGTAGAGCGATGGATATTTTAAGGATCAAACACTGTTCTTCCGAACTCTTTATGAGATATAGAAAATCCCGTATTTAAATGCTGCTTGTTTTCTGGTGTATGGATTTTTCAGAAATTTCAAGGTGAGCCAGTGTTTGTTTGTTTGTTTGTTTTTCCTCTGTGGAGCCACGACAAAACCAAGTAAGTTGAGTAAGTCTGAATGTCTGTCTCCCACCTCTGTGCTCTGTCCTTCTCAAGAGCAGAGATTTGTATGTGGAAAGCTGAGTATATTCTCCGTACCGTTTCGTCGTGTGCTTTCACGAGCCAAGTGCTGTCCTGCCTGTGGTACGACTGGATGCAATCGAGGCAGTTTCTAATCCATGATGACTGCAGATGTCTTTGAAGTCAACGGGTGTCCTGAGCATCCTCTTACCGACTCAGCAGAGGGGATGTTTGAACAGCTTTCGAAGTGTATCAGGCTTCCTACCAGCTCCTGCAAAGTTTCTGTCCTTTTCTCTTTAAAATTCATGTGCTTCTGGCTTCTAAAGACTGCTTTTTTATTCTTCTCTCTCGGTGTTCGGGATTCTTTCACCTTCAGTCAATAATAGGAAATGCTGTGCGAATTGAGAAGCCTGTGGTACCCAGACAGCAGTTGGCAGTCGCTGTGCTGCGGTGTTCCTTCAAGTCAGGAGAAGAAAATTGTTCATTATAAATATATTTAATAAAATCACACCGCTCATTGAGTTTTTGCTGGATTGCCTTGGGGTGCGAGTGAAAACGTGATCAACTTAAACACGGCATCGCTTTTTTCAGCATTACTATAAAAGCCATATTTAGATTTTCATTACAGTCTTTCCATTTTCATAGTTTTATATCACCTACTAATTTATTCATTCTAAGAACATTACGTGGAAGGTCCATGTTGAACCAGGCAAAACTTATTTTTAGGGAAACAATCTCCAAACAGCCTTTCCACCTGTTCTGGAAGGCATGCAATTTGCTAGCAAATTACTAAAAAAAAAAAATCTAGATTCCTTTGTTTGGCGATTAGGAAATGCCAAATTAGGGTTCTCTGTATGATGAGAAAAATATTAGTTCAGATTGTGGGCTAAAAAATTATTATTCAGTAATTAATTTTCTATTCATTCAGTCTCTGTGCTCAAAAGTTCACTATATAGTGATATACAATTATTTTTTTTTTTTTTTAAAGGTCCATATGAATTAAATAATACCTATGAAATGATACCTGAAAAGATTATTTTTCTCTATATTTTCCATTTACTTATATTGCATCAGTGAAAAAAATACTTCTAATTCTTTAAAATGTCCTTACATGGAACCTCATGTAATCCTACAGTCCTGCAGTTGTATCTGTTTAGCAGGAACTTGATCCGTAATGCGTAACGTTATGCTAATGCTTCCGGATTTAATTCCTGTTTTAAAAATGGGGTGAGGGGTAGAAAGAAGACGTCACCTTATAGTTCTCACGCACCTGTGAGTAGTGATGTTTTTTATGATTCTTTGAGAGGGAGGTGAGGTTTCATATATTTTAGTACCATTGATTTTGAGACTTGGACGAAGATCCCGTTCTTTTGTGCTATGTGCTGTGAAAATCCCCGGCAAAACCAGACTCAGTTTCTCTGTTCAAAATGAAAGACAGCAGCTGGATTTAGATGGGTGAAGTCAGAATCCTTCCATGAGATGAGGCTTGGGCACAACTCCTCCCAGCCGCCGTTGAGTTTCTTTACGGGGTGCAGCCAGGAACAATACTGGGGAGAGAACGCAATGAGGAGACGGATCTTTGGAAGAGTTTCTTTGCAGGTGTCAAGCGCGGCTTCTGAGGAAGTGTAAAGTTACCTATTTGACAATTTAGTCATCTGCTTTATGGGATGTTTATACCTGAAGTCAACTTCCTGTGGCAGAAGGCTTATTTTCACTAATTCTTTAGCTCCGGGGCTAATTTCAGCAGCTGCTGTTGATGATTCTCATTCTGCGCCACCTCCTGAGCTGTGCTGTAATATTTGTGCATGGCCAATTTGTGCTAAATTAACCTTCTTTTTTAAAAAAATGCTTATTTTAAACCTGGATTATTTTATTTTTTTTTGGTTTCATCAGATTCATCATGCACCTGAACAAGTATTTGTATGAGCAGAACTCAGAGATGGGAAGAAATGGTGAGGAATAGGTGGCTGCTGCTGAAGCCATCACTGCTGCAGAAGGAAAAGTTTATTAAATTACAGCCCAGTAGGTGCCTGCAGTAAAAGTTTTGAAAAGCTTTAGAAGTGAAGGTGAGGAATATGATGCAGAAAGGTGATTTGGTAAGCGGAAGAAGTTTGAGAAAGCCTTGACTTTACAAAAAACTGAAGTGTGTTTGTAATAGTTTCCTGAGCGCATATGATGGAATAAGATTGCCCTTAACAGAAAGTACAGAAAGTGAGATGCGGAGTGATAATATCAAGAAGAGGAGGGAAGAAGCTTAGCTTCAGGTATAAGGATGAATCAGAATAATAATATAATATCTGGAAGATTTAGGCGTAGCTTGGATTGGATGATGTAAGGAGAAATCCAAAAATAATACCTGCATAACAGGACAGAGAGATAGTAATTTCATTTTTGACTGTGGATATGATTATCCAGACACAAGGTAGAGAAGCCCCATGACTTCCTTCTGTACCTCTCCGGTTTCTTGGTGACCTCTCTAAAATCTGAGCGTCGGGACTGAATGCAGTATGGCAGTTCTGTTGCTTTCCACATGACCTTTAAAATCTTGTAGTCATTCTTTTTCCCAATATTCCCGCTCTCTTCGGAAGTGGCTAGGTTTTATTTTTTTTCTCTCTTGCTTGCTTTACGCTTTTTTGTTATATTGTGGCAGTTTTCCTGAATGATCTCAATTTATCAAATAACTTCGGGTTTGTTGCTGAACTGTTTTCATTGTTGCCTGTTTATCTTTGCGCTGTTTACAGTTTTTATCCCTTTGCCCGTTTTTGCTTTCCCTCTTTTTGTTATTTCTTCTGTAGAAAATATAAGGTGCTTGGGAAAATATTTTATTTCAAGTAATGGATTTGGGGAAAAAAATTTCTTCTACTTGAGAAATCATACCACCAGCTAAAGCGATTCTCTTAAGGGAGGCAGATTATGGCAGGAAGACATTTATTCCAGAACAGACTTGTTGCAGGTAGTCAAAGACTTTGATTTGATCAATGCTCTTTAGTCATGGTGAAAGGAAGGTAAATCAGTGAAGCATCTTTTTGAGCAGTTATTTATATTGATCACCTGGTTGTTGATGTAAGACTTTGACAGTTGCTCCACATGATAGGGGCTGGTTAACTCAGTGGGTTGACAACAATGACAACACTGAGGTTGCGAGTTCGATTCCCACTCGGTCCCCATGTGTTGCCCGGTCTAGTCGAGAGGTGGTGTCCCTGCCCATGACAGGAAGGTTGGATTAAATGATCTCTGAGGTCCCTTCCAACCTAGGCCAGTCTATGATTACATTCTGCTGTGCAGATGTTCTTGAATGACACTTCTGTTTTTCATAGCAGTGAAGATATTTTGATTATTTTTTTAATTATTTTTTTTTGTGAGGTCAAATACTGAATTAATGTACTCTACATTGATACATTGGAACTACTGAAAGTTTCTTTACTTAATATTTTTCTTGAAGTTGCCTGCAAAGCTGAGCATGATTTCTGCATAGATTAAGGCTGAAGTCAGAATTAAGTCAGAATTTAAAGGGAGATGTATGTAAACAATAACCAATAATTTTAGTTATTTACATCAGTTGTTACTTCTTGCTGCATTCGTAGTATTAGTAGAAAGCTAGGGAAAAATATGAATACATCATCAGATGTATTCAATTTTGCCCTCAGACATACTTTTGTAGGAACTTTAAATTTTACTTGTAAGTTGGCACAGAAAATCATCAGGTAGAACATATTCAAATAATATTTGATATTAAATCTTCCTCATCCCCACCCCCAAAATCTGGGATGCTCTAAGTATGAATTTTTGGAAGATTTCTTGCAGACATGCTTGTGTGGTGTTCTCGGAGAATGAAGGGACTTAGAATCATTGCAGAAATTAAAAAAAGTCAATAGAATCTAGGTGTTAGCTTAAATGGGGCTGAAAATGCCTCTGTAGTTAAAATTTGCCTTTTAAAAAACTATTGCACTTTAGAACCGTTATGTAAATTATGAAGCGTAAGAGAGTTAATTTTCCTTTTACAAGGTAATACAAATATAGTCAAGCTCTTCCACTGTGAAATTTCAGTATTGAAAACTATTCTCAAATCCTTTTAAAATCAGCAGTGTGCTCTTAATCTATAAAAAATAAACAAAAAATGAAAAAAACTAGAAAGACAATTTGTATACTTCCTTATAACCTTCTTTCTCTATAAATTAATTTTGATTGTTTTGAAAAGCACTCCTGATTTGCTGAAATGCCGAATTTCCCATCTACCTGAACTTCTTTATATGGTATAAACTGTCACCTGGGAGCTCCAAAGGCAAAGCAGGGATATAAAGTTGCTCTTAGAGACAGGGAAAGGTTTCTTGATTCCCTTCATGGAGAATCCGGACTGTGGGATTGACAAAGGGAAATCCTGAGCCTGTTATTAGATACAAGAAATAAATATATTGCAGGCATTAAATTGTTTTTGTTTGGCATTGAATTGAAAATATTGTGTTTTTTCTCCCCCTCCTTTCTGGTTATAATCTATCCATCTTGGCATTTAGAGTAAATAGCATTTTTAGTACTGTTCTAGCAGTCTTGCTTTGTGCCAGTGTTGGCAACACTTGTATGAAGCCGTCGGCCTCCCAGTGGAGGAAATGCTGCTGTTGTAAGAAGCAAAGAGTGGTTTTTGTTGGCTGTTAGGTTTTATGGGCAGTCCCTACCAGAAAAGTCATGTGTCCAGTTTGTCATAGAATCGTAGAGTCATTTTGGTTGAAAAAGACCTTTGAGATCATCGAGTCCAACCATTAAACATTGCCTAGTCCACCACTAAACCACGTCCCTAAGCATCACATCTACGTTGTTCTTAAATACTTCCAGGGATGGTGACGCCACCGCTGCCTTGGGCAGCCTCGTCCAGTGCTTGACAATCTTTTTGGTGAAGAAGTTTTTCTTAATATCCAATTTAAACCTTCCCTAGCACAACCTGAGGCTGTTTCCTCTTGTCCTATTGGTTGTAACTAGGAAGAAGAGACCCACCTGCACCTTGCTACAACCTCCCGTCAGGTAGTTGTAGAGTGATAAGTTCTCTCCCGAGCCTCCTGTTCTCCAGGTTGAACAACCCAGATCCCTCAGCTGCTCCCCATCAGACTTCTTCTCCAGACCCTTCACCAGCTTCGTTCCCCTTCTGTGGACATGCTGTAGCCCCTCAATGTCTTCTTTGGAGTGTGTGGCCCAAAACTGAACGCAGCGCTCGAGGTGTGGCCACACCGGTGCCGAGTACTCATAATCGCTTCCCTGGTCCTGCTGATTATGAGTCCTGGGAAAGGTTTCTAATTGTATCCGGGAATTCGAACTAGCAAGTTCACTGGGTAATGTAGCATCTGACATTTCCTCCCATCTCTTCCTCCACCCGTTTGGTTTTAACTTGTGTTAGTAAGAGTTTGTTAGTTTGTGCGCACCAGAAAACGTGAAATAAAAAGAATTGGAAGTTGCAATGTGTTTAAGTCCCTGTATTTTGCCCCTGTCATTCAGGCACTGCTCAACTCGCGGGCTGTTGTCTGTGACGTGTGCGGTGGGAGCAGCTCAGGATGTGCTCGAGGAGGAAAGTGATGGTCAAACTGTGCCTGGGACCTAGGACCAGGAGCTTAGGTTTCCCTTTTCAATAAACCCACATCTGAGACACATAAGATACTGAGACGTCTTTCTGTTCCATGAGGAATAATTTGTGGGTGAGAGGTCTGGTTGAGTGGGTTGTGAGCACACCGTAGCCGTGAGCAAGAAATCAAGATTACCACTCATTGAACCTCCTCCCACTCGCATCTACAAAACCGGAACACTTATTTCGAGCATCTCTTCCAAAGGTAGGGATGAGATGTTTTGGTAGGCCAGCGTCACAGTGCGTAAAGAAGTGTTGGTGTTGAAAAACGTGGGGAGAAAAGACAAGACAAAGGAGCTTCTGCACCACGATGTTGCTCTGCCAGCAGCGCCCCCTGCACACTGGTTGTGCTGAACTGGTTCTTGCTGAGATATCAGTGTGTAGTAAATTTGAACTATCTGCTGGAATGAAAAGAATATTTCAGTCAGAGCTCGGTTTAGATTTTTAAGCAGCACATCAAGTTCTGCTTCAAGAAAAAGAAATGGCTTCAAATGGTTTTTTTTTTTTAATTTTATTTTTGTTTTGATTGGGATTAAGTTTTGGGCCATAATGATTTTGTCAGCTTTTAGGTTTTTTAATCACTATTTGACTATAGGTACGAAGCTGACAATTTTGGAAATTTCAAATTGGGAATCTGTAAATGAGGTCACAGATGTGGGTTTTTTCCAAAGCGAAATGAACAATAGTCACAAATCTTAAAAAAAAAAAGTGATACCGCCATTTCCTGCCTAAAACATTAAAGTAACATATATATTTTCATGAGGCAGCTTTTCTAAGTGAAGTTGAAATTACTTTATTCTCCTTAATTCACTCTTTTTTTTGGGTTTAATTATTATTATATCATGCCAGCATTATTTAATTTCTGTAATTATCAGTATCAAAATGAAAAGCCTTGATTTTCTGTCAGGCATTTTAACCAATTTCTCCTCTGACAGCTTTCTTTATCTTTATTTAGTCTGCATATTGAACAGATTGGCAGTTCTGTAGAATATGGAGTATATAGATGCACAATGATTTTCATGTATTACAGAAAAAATAATCATCACTCTTCTAGTTCTGATTATTCCTGTTCTATTCTGGAATTTCAGAAATGGAAATTTTCCTATTGAATTTAGTTTCAATACTGTGACTTCCCGACCTCTGCAATTGCTGTAACAGTGTTTCAAAAAGGGTAAACCAAATAAAATAAAAAAAGTCCAGTGTCTTGGGTCTTATAAAGTTCAAAGTGCAAATTAAAAGAATAGCTCATCTGAACTGCTTTTGGTCTTTACCCAGATCAGGCAGCACCAGCAATGTTAAGATCCTCTGTGCAATTACACCTTTTGAGGTCAGAGAAAAGCAGGAAAGAGAAGGTATTTGTTCAGGTATTTTTCCTCTCGCTGCACCATCCTCTCTGGACATTTTGGGCAGAATTTCTGTGTGGTTTAAGTCACTGTTTGATAAGAGGTTGTTGCATTTTGGATTTAGATGCTCTGGATTGCACCTTGGCGCTGCAGAAGAATGTGCTCTAGTAACACCTACTCTTTTCAAATACCCATGTGCTTACCTGGATTTGTTGTATCTGCTGTGTAGAAGCGTAGTTTTGAGACCTGTTTTATTAAATAGGAAGCTATGGAGAAAGCGGGTGAGGATTCAGAGAAATCATATCTGCCTTTTTGCTTAGTAATAGATGACAAGTTTTCCATTCTTATTATGTGGAAACGCTTTAATTGATTCTCCTACCAACTCTCAGCCTTTGAAGCAAAGTTGGAGCTTTCATTTGTACCTCAAGTGGAACTCACTTTTCAGATCTGAAAATATTACTCACACCCTAACTGAATCTACAGGCTTGCGAAAAATCTGCCCAAAGGACATCTCCAGCATTTTTGGACATATGAATTTTTCTGCCTCAGCCTTTGGAGTTATTGAATCTCTTATTATTGGGAGTTAGATTGATGAGTCTCTTTCTCCTTCCCCGAGGTTCTGCTCTAGGAACTCACTTAATCATTCCCGTTAAAATCTGCTTCTTCCTTACTCCCTGAAAAAAACGATGCAAACCAACCACAGTCAACGTCGCCTGCACCCAGGTGGCCAAGAAGGCCAAAGGCATGTTGCCATGCATCAGGAATAGTGTTGCCAGCAGAGCTAAAGAAGTGATTGTCCCCCTGTACTGGACACTGGTGAGGCTGCACCTCAAACCCCGTGTGCAGTTTTGGGCACTGCAGTGTAAGAAAGACCTTGAGGTGCTGGAGTGTGCCCAGAGAAGGGCAACGGAGCTGGTGAAAGGTCTTGAGAACAAGTGTTATGAGGAGTGGCTGAAGGAGTTGGTTAGCCTGAAGAAAAGGGGATCGAGGGGGTTAAGTTAGAACATAGGAAGTTCCACCTCAACATGACGAGAAACTTCTTCTGGAGTCTCCTGCTCTGGAGACTTTCAAACCCGCCTGGACGCGTTCCTGCGTTGCTGCCCTGGGGGATCCTGCTCTGGCAGGGGGTTGGACTGGGTGATCTCTAGAGGTCCCTTCCAACCCCCAACATTCTATGATTCTATGATTCTCACTCTCTACAAGTGCATGAAAGGAGGTTATAGTGAGGTGAGGGGTTGGTCTCTTCACCCAACCTGTAGAACAAGAGGAAATGGCCTCAAATCATACCAGTGGAGGTTTAGGTTAAACATGAGAAAAAACTTCTACGCTGAAAGCGTTATCGGAGACTGGACCAGGCTGCCCAAGGCAGTGGTGGAGTTGCCATCCCTGAATGTATTTAAAACAAAAAAAGAGTTGTGGTGCTCAGGGACATGGTTTAGAAGTGGGCCTGGTAGAGTTAGAGTCAGATGGCAGTTGGACTTTGTCATCCTAAAGGTCTTTTTCAACCAAAACAATTCTGTGATTCTCTTCTATGATTCTAACGTGAGGCAAAGAGCTAATGTCATTCCAGGTGGCCAAACTCAAATTTACAAGGACCTAAAGTTAAAGTCCACCACTGAAATAGAATATTCCACCTTTGCTTTGGAGGTACTGTACATGAGAGGGATGCGTAATGGCTTAGTTGGAATTTATTGCTCATCTTTTGTCTTGACTGTTCTCCAAGAAGTTCTGTTACGCTTAAACTTATTAGATCCAGAATGGCTTCTGATGACTGCTTTAAAACTACATTTACAGTGTCATAAAATACTTCTTTCTTTTTCTGAAGAAGATAAAGGCTGAAAATAGCCTAAAGCTCTAGTCTGGACTGTAAAATAATATTTGGAAAAAGCTGAAATAAATCAAAAACACAGTTCTTCTATTTGAAAATTATGAAATTTCATTTAGTAGTGGCATTCTTAGGTAGAATAATAAATAATAAGGAAGTCTTATCCTATCTGCAAATGGTTATAGCACCGTTATTATTTCACTCTATATTTTTCCCTCTCTACATGTATTTCTTTATAAAGCATATAGTGGATAAAGCTTTTTAATTTGACTTATTTTAGATTAATAGTATTCTTACAACTCTGGAAAACATTTGTGTGAATAGGTAAGTACGTAATAGATGTTTATATGCTTTTGTTTTTAATTATTAGGTAATTTAGAAAGGTGCAAGAATGATACAAGTGAATCTATGCAACCTAAACCCACTGCTGGCAGACACAATTTTAATTTGAAGTATTTTATTGGTGACGTAGATCTGCATGTTAAACACCTCTTACTCTGTTTTGTTATGGGGTAATATGTGATCTAGAAGTCCCCAAATCCCAGTAGTTAGAACAGGAAAAGACCTGTCAAGTTTGTGCAGGTTATCTTCTCGACAATGCAGGGTTTTTTCCCTTAAACAACTTGGCTTGGCTTGAGCTAAACAAACCCAATTCTGTTCAGTGATTTTTATTTTCCAGTTCAGTCTCTCCTAAGAGGCTGCACGTTCTGAAGGCAGCAGCGTGGTTTTGCAGACAGTGTGTGCCGCTGGCAGTGATCACACCTGATGTTACAGTCACTGCCTGGCTCTGGGATGCAGAAAGGCTCTGGCTGATACTGATTCCCACAGTGACCCAGGCACTGCTGGCTCGTGTGCCGCGCTGGGGGTGCTGGAAAGTAAAACAACCTCAAGGAAGTAAAAGGTTTCACCTCTGCAGAGTTACAGACAGGACAAGTGACCAGCAAGAGCGTTCCATTCCGTGTACGTCATATTCACTATAAATTCAGTCATCACGAGAGTTTCTGCACTTATTTTTCTGCAGTGGCCGGTGTCCAGGGAGGGCTCTGTCCAATCTCCTGCTTTTGATCTGGATCCCAGGTTCCTGAATCCAGCTCCCTTCATCCAGCTTCCGCTGAGCCTGGGGCTGCCCCGGTGCCTCCTCCTCTGCAGCACCACTGGGGATTGATATCGGGGGCAAGTCGGGTTCAATATCGGGCTTATATAGTTCTTTATTTTTACCATTTCACTATTATTTCCATCATTGTTTCAATACAGCTGTTTTAGTTTTCTTTTTCTAACCTGTAAATCTCTCTGCCTCATTCCGTTTTCCGGCAGGGCAGAAGGGGTTAGGGGGCATCCGTCCGTGGTTTAGTGGCTGATGACAGATTTATTGGTGCCCAACGTGGGACACGAACCTTGAATATTAAATTTACAAACCTCAGAATACATTGAATTCAGTATTCAATAAAACTGCTTTAGTTTTTTCGTGTCAAACCAGGACGCACCATTTTTAAAGATGTGTGTCCTAATCACAAAAATGCTCTTTGCAGAAGCCTTTTCCGTGATTTCTAAACACAAATCACCTTTGGGAGGACATAGTTTCCATTTCTGTGATTCCCTTGTTTTACTTTGCATTCATGTTAAAGAATTGTGGTTTCAAAACAAAATAATTTTAAGTTTGTTCTGTTTTCCTACTCTTTGGTTACTTTTCTAAGGGGTGAATCACTGCTCTTGATCAGTGACCTTTAAAACTGGTTGGTTTACATTTAAATACAATCGTTAATTTGTATTTCCAATACAACTAAAGCCAGGAAGCTCCCCAATAGTCACCATTAAACATTAGTTCTTTCCTATCTCTGTAAAAACAATTTATTCTAAACATTATAGATATGGAAAATATTACCATTAAAATTGAAATCAGAAGTAAAAACTTGACAAAGTGACCCAATGTAGTCATCTTCTAAGTTTCCTTTGTAGTCTTTCACCCTGGCTGTCTGCTTAAGAGCTTTTTAAATTCCTGTGCTTAATTTTTTAATAATTTGCATTAAAAGAGTGCTGGATAATATTATTTGATCGACTGATATTTTTGTTGAACTTTTGAATGGAAATTTCAATTAGAATGCAGAAAATTGGCATTTAGATGGTTCTTATTTTAATAAAATGCATATGCATTAGGTGAATACGTTATTGTTATTACTCTTTAGATGAGTAAAACACATTATCTGTAGTTCTGAATTATTTTATTTTTTTTTTTTTTGTGTGTATGCTTACTATATCCGTTCAGTTTTAGAAATGGTACATTTCTGCTTATTATAACTGATGATTTCTTTTTATCTTTTTTTTTTTCATAAGTACTCAGATGACTAGAACTGAAGCTTTCCAGCATTTTCAAATACCAGTTGGCTTCTGAGCTTTGAATGAGAAAGAGGTGGAATGGGGCTAAGCAGACAAGACTGAAAAACCCCCAATTTTGTCACACGAGGTTGGCCTCCCAAGCAGCATTTTCTCCCAGCTCCTTAGGCAGTGAATTCCTCCCCTTTAAGAGTTTGGCTTTTATTAGGGTGCATGCGGTGAATGTGATATATTTACATACTAATTTGCTTACTTTCCATCACTTCTTGGTGGTGACTTTTTCTCTTTATTAATTTTATTTGAATACTTTACCAGTTTTATAGTGCTGGTTGGTGTAGTGTGTTTATGTTATGTGGGAAGTGTCTTCTAAAGCAGAAACATAAACCCAACTGTGATTTAGAGGAGATGCACAGCATAAAAAAATATACCTGGAACTTCAGGTCTGACCTTGATAATTCCTGCAGAGTATCGTGCTGTTTATACTCTAAAAAAAATTCCCTGTTTATTTTACAAGGAGGTTATAAGTAAGATTGGCTTAAAATGTAATGTGTTTATTGAAAAAAACCCACCACAATAAAATATGATTTTGAAAAGTATTTCTGGATAAAATAAGGAAATGTAGATAAAATCTTTTCTAGTAAATAATTCTTCTGGATCTACCTTTTTTCTTCCTGCTCTTCCATTTCACTAGTCTGACAGGTTTCCTCTCTTTACTTAACTATTGAATGCATTTTTAGAATGAAGTATTCTCTTAGTTCCCCTAACTAGGTTTTACAAGGTAGTAATTTTTAATTGTCTGAAAGCAAAATTGTAGTTTCCAAAGACATGTAATAATAATAAAAAAAAGTTTTTATCTTTGGCTCCATTTATAAATTGATGAACTTGCAAATTTAAATTAATTTTGCTCATTAGTTTTCATCTTCTGGGCTAGAAGTGCACTGTATTGATCAGAAGTTCGAAAACCTGTGGGATTAAAACCCCTACGTACTATGTGACAACACAAAGCGGTGTTGATCTCTGATGTGATTTCTATTTCAAAATACAATAGAATCTTTTTAATTTGCTCAGATGGATGAGATCTGTGCAAATGTAATAATTCACGTTATAGAATTGGTATCGAGGACACCGAGTGACACGTCACATCTTACTAATTTTAATTTTTGAGGCTCAATTTAATATAGTATCCATAGGTTACTAGCAAATACTCTCTTTTTTATTATTTTAAAATCGTCTCGCAGGAACATGAAGTCAGATTTCAGTCTGGAACCGTGTTATGCAAAAATGAGGAAGATGGAGCAAACGCGGTTGCTGCTGCCACTTGCCTATAGGCAGATTATTTTATTTTTTTTTTAATGTGTCTGACTTTGAGTAAAAAAGACGTAACCAGTCATAGTTCAGTTGCCTCTGGAGAATTTTTTTTTCCATACTGTAGCTTCCTTTGTGAACATATATGGCTTTTCCTATGAAGAATATTAAAAAAAACCACCCAATATGAGGTAAATGTAAAATCCATATGTTCGAAATCTTGATCACAAACAGTGATACTGTATTTGGGGGGAGGGATATATATCATTGGCAGAATATTTTTCTGTTCTTACCTGCAAATCCTGTTATAAAATGCTGCTGACAAGGAACCATCTGTTCAGTTTCTTCCATGGGAGCTGCAGCGGCTTCTGGGGAAAAGCTTTTCCAAAAGCTTTTTCTTGAAACAAGAGCACAAGAGAGTTAAAGATGTAAAAACACAATGAAAAATAATAATTCAGACCATCCACATGTATATATGTGCGTTCTGGAGCATAGAAATGTCCACATTAGGTTAAAGTTTTCCTCCTGTATTGGAAACATACCAGGAAGCTGAATAGCAGCAAGTTTTAAAAGTATTTTTTGGGCAAGCTTGGAAGTTTTTATTTTCTCCTCTCCAGTCCTCTAGTGAGTTGAGGGTTTTTTTTTTAATATTTCGTATTATTTTTAAGTGACATCTCTCTCTAATCAACTGATTGCTTGATTAAAATGAGACATTTTACATAATTAAAGGAGTGCTTTGGCCTTTCTTGCTTTAATTTTTTAATTTTTGTGGGGACTTCAGTGTTGCTGCTGATGGTCCAACTCTTTTCAGTTTATGGAAGTTAAGGGTAGTAGGATTTTGTTTAATTTTCACGTGTGTTTGTGGATTCCTGTAACTAGTCTTTTTTGAGAGGTTGATGTGATTAAAGAGAATATAAGTTTCTGTACTTTGCCTTTTTATGTTCTAAAAGTTTTTGGTTTTTTTCCTCTGCCTCGCAGTTATTTATAGACTTTTTAGTGCGAATAATTTACAGTTCAAAGCCTTTGGACTTTAATACCTAGAGATATATTTGGATTGCCTAGTTCTGTGATTTTTTTCGATAATCAGTGGTTAAAGGAGCAGAGGGACACTTTGGAGGATCCTCTTCCCAAGTTCCCTGATTTTCTCTCTGCTCTTTGTAAAGCTTCTGTACTTCCTTCAATCAGTAATTTTCCTTTCCTTTTTTTCCTATAACTTTGTGATCCTTCTCAGGTGGATGTGTTGCAAGCTCTTCTTTTCTCCTTTCTACCGTAGATTCTTTATTTGGTTTTTCTCCTGAAGTTTACATGAATTTCTGTCATATCTAACATATTTAATCCCATTTAATTGCCGTCAATCTGTTTTATAAAGTGAAATGTAGTCACTCCTCTATCTTTAGCAGTATTTTAAGTTAATTACCAGTTGGGATTATTTATGAAACAGAAAACACATTTGCCTGTGTGCTTTTAATCAGAGAGTTAACATTTCCTGCGCTCATTCAGTTATAAAAATACTCTATCTTGGTTTTTGGTTTTTATTGAAGACTTCACTTTCACAATGTTTCTTCAGGTGTTACTGGAATATGAGATGCTTTGGTATCTTTTCATTTAAGTGTCATTATCTATTAATGACTATAATATGACTATTAATATTATCTACTAATGACTATTAATGTTTTTAAAAAACCCACCCACCAGTACTCTTTAGTGTTTTCAAACCAGAAATTTGTCATATTCACTGTTGTGAACTTTGAGGTATCTTCAACCACATCGTCTGCATATCCTTAATTGTAATTATTAGGATTTTTTTCATTATCTTTTCGTAACATTTTGTTCTAAGTAGCACACCTGTAAGAAGAGAGCCATATAATGTATATGCCCTGTAATATATGTGCCATGAGAGACCAAAAGGATGGTATATAAATCACAAAAGAACTTGCAAAACTAATCAACTCCAAACCTTAACAAAATAATTCTAAATCGCAAAAAAAAAAAAATAAATCAAAAACTTTGTACTCAGTCAGTCTACTTGTAGATTCTGGATTTTTAATCAAAAGTTTTTTGCTGTGTAAAAGTCTTTCATGTAAAAAACTCTATAAATTCTCTTTGCCTGTTCATGTGACGACACTAGACATTTCAAATATTAAAGCAAATTCTTGCTTGAAACGTCTTTAGAATCACCTTAGAGTTTGGCAAAAGCTAAGCTTTGGTAGGTTAATGTCACAGTTTCTGTAGGGACCATGGAACATATTTCTAGGTAAAAATTAGTTTTTAATAACGTGCTAATATGAAGCTCCTCATGACTAATATTAATATTTCAACATGAATGTAGGTGAAGAAATTAATCTAGATAAAGAAAAACACTGGTCAAAGTGCTTAAATTTTATAGTATGAGTTGCTGAATTGTGTTCTGTGGAATTGTTGCTATGGAAATTGCTTTTATTTCAGGGTTTTTGTTCTATATGCAATGAGGCATTTAAATAACAGAAGAAATTACAGAGAAAGTTTGAAAAATGGAAATAAACCTTTTAGTGGGAGTATTTGGAATAATCATTGAATCCTAGGTTGCCTAGCACTGTCCTGTTCCTTTTTGCTGTGTCTCTTCTGTTGACAAATTGACTCTACACTTCAGTGTTAGTGGTGTAATAGATGATTTTGCAGGAAAATCTGACTAAATAGAATAAACAGAATATGAGATATTGGTTTTATAGCTAGTGTTTTACATCTGCCTCTCCAAAGCTAGGAACAATAAAGTTGTTTTTGACTCGACACAAGACTTTGAGGTCCAGATCTCCCGTCAAACTCATTAGCGTGGCAGTTGCTTCGCTGGCATTTAAAAGGAACGGGACACGTGTCCTCAGGAACCTGTATTTCTTCATATGGAAGTTGTTTGGTTTTTAATTTTCTCCAAGTCAGATCTTAAAACATCATGAGCTTTCTGGACCAAAGTAATAAACAAAGATCTGACACTGTAGTTCAACAGTGATTATTGTTCATATCACTGGTTCTAAAATGTGAGATGATGTAACTAAGGAGAAATTTCTTCTGATTATTATAAAGGATTATGTGAAATCCGTGAATCAATTCTAAGTGAATCACAGTCAGGTCAATATTATAAAAAGGGACAAGAATGAATCAAAATCTGCCTTCCCTTTTCTTTGGTATGTACAGAATTAACGTTATTTTCAAACACTTAAAGGTACCATGTTCAGTGTATGCATGACCTTAAAACAAACAAACAAAAATACAATGATGATAATCAGCAACTGTCAACAGAAGCAAATTAACCTCGTTGAAATACTCTGTTGATAGGAAGAGGTTTTCGAGAAGTTTTTGAGAACTACTAAGGGAAGAAAGATTTTGGACAAGTCAAAAGTGAAATTTAGAAGTATTCTCCAAAGGTTATTAATAAAGCAATGAGATGGGAAAGGGGATGAGACACAGGAAAGGAAAGGTAATAAAACTGGTAGGTCTTCAAAAAGATTAAGGGGTAAATCATGCTTGAGTATTTTTGGTGCTTTAGTCACCATGGAGTCATCATCAGTTTTACTTAGTAGGAACCCGAATCTTTTTCCACTTGTAGGCTAATGGCTTCAGTAAAACAGGTTTCGAGCCGATATAATGGTCTTCAAGGGGAGAAAAAAAAATCCCCGCTCTTATAAGATGCCTTTGTATCTGACGTGTGCTTTTGAATTGCCAGACTACTGATGAATGCTGTCTTAATCCACAGCACTCAGATTCATAATTATAAGTGAAATGTGGTGGATTGACTGCAGTACCAGGAAGTAGAGCCTAAAAAGAAAACTAAAGTGAATTCTAATAACCTGAAGAATGACAAGGTGTCATTTGAGACTTGAGTCTCAGGTTTGTCATTCGGCTCATGGTAGAAAGTCTGAAAAAAACCCCATTTAAAGTCTGCTTAGTCTTTGACATTTGTGTACTGTGTAAGTGGTGAGATTTTTTTTAATCTTATTTTGCCAAGGTTTTAATGAATCTGCTGAGATGGCACACATGCATTGTGTCAATTATTGCCAGTAAATTGGTAATTTTTTTAAGTGATACATTTGGAAGGAGAGTGTCCCGGAGCAAATCTAATTTCCAATTGTGCAGTACTTTGACATTGGTTTTACTAGTGAAGTATTATGAGAAAAGCAATTGGTGCCAGATTTTTCTGTTCTGAAAAAAATACTGAATATTAGAAAAGGTGAGTTTTACGAAGGTTTAGATGTTTCGAAAGTCTGAAATGGAATGAAAAGTAATCCTAATATAGCCCTGCTTTAGTGTCAGATTGAGGTGCCCGTCACTTCCAAGTCCTCTTACAATGAGTGCACCGAAGGTTCAGTCTAAATTTTATATATTAAATTTTCTTGCATAATGCAATACCTGTTTAGCTATATAGTTCTGAAAATGTTAGGTTAAATGTCTCGCAGTCACAAAATTAGTTGTTCAGTAGTTTGTTGAACTGGAGGAAACACTGTTTATTGGAAAGGAAGAGAGTGGCACAGGGAGGTGACGAAGTTACTGAAAAGAATCTAAAGCTGAGGAAGGATTTGAAACAAGTTTTTGTGCCTTCTGATCCAGTTTGGTGTCATTTACACCTGAAAGCGTGTAACATATGCCCAGAAGGAAACTTATCCATTCTAGAGCTTGCTCTCAAAAGGTCTCTGAGCAAATGAGAAGGTAAGTGTGAGTTCTGTGTGTTGGTAACAGCTCACGAGTTTGGTCAGGGTGAGAAATCTCAATCTGGGATGGATCTCTGTGTGCAGGTACATGCTGCAGAGGTAGTCACAATGTTTATTTTACTTCTATTTACAACTGCTTCCATCTCTGAGTAGGTTGGCTTGATCTTGCTGTAGTTGTAGCCACTTCCTGTTAACAGGGTGAGCTCGTATTCTTCCTGGCTGAAAGGTGTTGTAGGAAAGTGGACACAGTCACTACCATTGTTGAAATATTCTGTGTTGCGTGACGCAATTCCCGCTCAGTCCCCACGTGTTGCCTGGTCTAGTCGAGAGGTGGCATCCCTGCCTGTGACCGGGAGGTTGGATTAAATGATCTCTAAGTTCCCTTCCAACCTAGGCCATTCTATGATGATGATGAGGATGAAATTAAGTGGATTGCATCGCTAGCATCCGGAATTGTCGCTATCTTTAGACAATTAGGCTCACTGGTGTAACCTGCAGGATGGACACTTTACGAGTGATGGTCCCAGAAGGATTTTGCAAATAACTGCTACTTCACGGGGAGGTGGTATCTGTGACTGGCATTAGTGGTATAATTCAAACCTGCGTATTAGCGTGGAGGTTCTGCAGTGAAATAAACGTTCCCAAAAGGTCAAACGGAATGTATGCAGTCAGGTCTGGCCCTGTTCCCAGATTTTATGAATGAAAACATAATATTGGGCTTGTAAAACCATATCCTTTCTCTTTTAGTGGAAAGTAGCCCTTTTAGCGTACTTCCTTTAGAATTTGTAACTGCTTGTGTAATCTGGTGTGAAAAATGAGATACTTTGCTGTTCTGTTTCCTTGGGTACAAGATTGTCTTCTGTGTGGTCCTTATTTCAGATGATTGCTTCTTTTGTGTTACATGGTGAATGCCATTGTAACAGTTTGGCATGACTAAGCATATGTGTATCTGTGGCTGATACTGAAATTCTTTCTATCCAAAACCTTGCTCAGCTGTCTCCTTGATACCTAAGTCCATAGTTAGCGATGCAGAGCAAAAAAACCTCAGCATATATGTTGAGAAAAAATAATGCATTTTGCTGCAGTACAAGAAAATGAATCGGTAGTTTCTGTAGGAGTTAGACAGCATAAGGCAAAGCTGAAGTGGTTTATAATACTAATCCTAAGTGAAATATATGTATTTTTTACCTTAGCAGAACAATTATATGAAGCTAAGTTGTTTTTTTTTCTCCCCTAAGACCTTTCATGGAAAATCTCAAAAACCACAATGTGGCTGTCAGTGGGAACTTAGCTTTTCATTCAGCTTTTCTAGCATTGCTGGCATATTTTAACTATTTTTCCCTTCCCATTATGCCTTCTAAAGTAAATAGTTGTTAGAGAACCCAACTCTATATTTTCCCTGTAATCTGGATTAGAACATTTTGTCATGTACAAATTTACCCCAGTTACCCGTGGAGTCAATACCCAGATTATAAAAAGAAATAATACAAAATCAAGCTATGGTGCCTGTATGAAGATGGGTGTTTTGTGCCCGGAGGATTCCAGCATGGCTGCTGGAGTCGTTAGTCAAATATAATTCCTTATTCTCCTGAGAAAGATGAAACTGTTAAGGTAATGCGTCTGCCTCAAGTATGAGATTTTCAGATCGTCTTTTAGGTTCTACCTGTGCATGCTCTTTCCCAATGGTTACAGTGAACTGTGACAGTAAAAAGTGTGATTTTCCTTTTTGATTTTACACCACCAGGAAATAATAAGAGATTTCAGTGATTTGAGGTGGAAGAATGCTAGACCTTTTGCTTATTTTCAGTGAAGTTGGAAGTACCCATTCAGTTTTATCTGGAAATTCCATCCAGCACTCTATAAAGTTTGTGAGTTTTGGTATTGCACTGAGCAGAAAAATCATTAAATGTGAAACAGCATTATTGTGCCCTTAATTGCTAAAGGCTCACACCTAGGACAAATTATGCAGTTTCTCAGCTGAAGTAATGAAGAACTTGGTGATGTAAGTGATGACAAGTTAAATACTTGGTTGAATAGCAGGAAGCATATATCTCTTCAAAGAACTGACAGGATTCCTCCCAAACCTATATGCTGTTGTCTGGAACAGGATAGGCAGACCAGAAGATCGGCAAATATTGGATTTAAAGGTAATTTACATAAACTGATGATTTTAACAATGCTAATAATTAGAATTTGTGTATGTGCTGGCATATGGGAAAGACTAATTAAACCACTCGTGCCTGGTGGTGCATAATAGGAGCTGGTAGCTTATAGGCAAATGTGTGAAGAACTCATCAGATGCTTGTAAACAGGGGCTGTGATGCAGATATTTTGGATTCAGGCTTCTGTATGGTTAGTTGCTGCAGCGTTCTGTGGATCAGCAGTGTGCAGTGTTTAGCTTTCTGTGTAGTACATGAAAAAAATCCCGCGGAACAAATCTTATTTCAACTTGAATTGTGTGGTTTGGCAAGTCTGAGCGAGTCGGGTCCTTGTAAGAGGTGACATTAGAAATGGACTGTGGCACTGGGAGTGGCACTGGAAAACCAGTAGGCACTGGAAAGCTGAAAGTGGAGAGTGGGCAAGGCAGGTAATGCATGGGACATCCCAAAACAACATCACTTTGATAAAACTGAAATTACTTTGAAGGTTTGTTGGCCAGTCATAGGGGATTTCTGACTTTGAATGCAAAAATAGGATGGTGAGTGAAAAGATTTCTATATAATTTTAAAAGTGTTGCCTGTAATTTTATGTTTAAACACTTTAGTAATTGTCACATTTGAGAAGGAGCTAGAGAGTGTGAAAATGCTCGGTAAATAAGTTGGTACTCCTTCTTGTTTAACAGTGAAAGGCACAAAAATGTGTTTTTTTCTCATATTAGAAAGTTGGGTTTGTACAGTTTTGTATTCCTGATAAAATGTACCCGTATATTATGTTCTTCTGTGGTGAACGTGGAAATTAAAGGTAACTTGTCAAATTGATCTTTTTATGTATATCTTCATTTCTTTTTCTTTTACCCAGAAGGAGTTACTTGAATTTCCTGGGTTATTTTAAAATTTGTCTTATATTTGAGAGAGGAGTAAGAATAAAGAAAAAGAGGAAATAGTTCTTAAAATGGGAACACTCTGACGTAGAACTATATCGATATTATCTCGCAAGAAGGTGTATTAAATATTTAGTATATAACTGTAGATCTTAATTCATTTTACATTGTAATTTTAAGCTGTAAAGAAAATTATACTATGGTCCTTTGAGGCAATATAATTTATGAGATGTGTTTGTAACTGGGCAGCTGATAAGGACAGGGTATGAAAAGGAAAAATCACAGCCACAGGGAATTGAAATGACAAAGGAGACAGCATACATGATTCAAACAGGACGATGTGAAAGGTTGTTTCGGGGAGCAAGGTCAGCTGTGTACAAAGCTTATTCTGAAAATGTTCCATTTAAATTAATAAGGTTTAGTCTGATGGAGCTAGAAGTACCTGGATCCTTACAGGGTGTGGCTTTTATCTGGCCTGGATAAGCTGAGCTACTTTTCATTCCTCTGTTATTTGCTGGTAAAATAAAATAGATTATTTTAAGGCATTCTAAGAGAATGGAACTATGAGTGATGGATAGATAAGTCTGAATGAAAGCAAGGCACAGCCATGGTGATTAGGATATTGATTGTATCAAGAACACTTAAGGAATTGTCTTTTTTTTTCCCTCTTAGGCACTTGTCTCACTGATGGCAGGATCAAAATTAATTCCACAAAATAATCTCTTTTGATTTCATGCTTTGTTCTCAGGCATGAATACTGTGTTTTAAATGAAATACATAGCATTGAAAATATTAGTGAAAGGAGATAATTTTGTGGCCCCTGATGTGAAGAGAATTGCATAGAAATTACAAACGGTGAGATGGTGACAATAAAAGCGAAGATGAATGATGAAGATCTGTTCCCTTCAGGTCATCAGGTCCTTGGAGGCAATGCTCCTTTTTTCCTGAGATGAGTACAAATGAGAGCAAAGACTAGGACGTGGCAAATTATGCCAACCTTCCCAAATAAGTGCTGTGAAGATGTCTGATAATGTGTGATACTCACCATAATGGCATTAGTTGATCTTCTTGAACTCAGAATTTGAATGTGATATTTCAGTGGCAACAGAAAGAAAATGTTAGGCTTTTAATCTTTTGTAATTTTTGCTTTTCATTATTTATCTGGTAGGGAAGAAGAACAAGTAAGTTGAGTTGTCGAACTCAACACAAAACAATGCACACGTATTACTGAATGAGTGGTGAGGCACTGGAACAGGCTGCCCGGGGAGGTGGTGGAGTCACCAACCCTGGAGGTGTTTAAAAAAAAAGTAGATCTAGCACTTGAGGCTATGGTGTAGTGGTTAGGTATGCTGGGATGAAGGTTGGACTAGATGATCTTCAGAGGTCCCTTCCAACCCCTGACATTCTGTGATTCTGTGATTCTGTATGTATTTCTGCGATATTCCTGGGAAAAGCCTCTGGCCCATAAATCTTATTTCCAGTATTTTAAATTTTAGCAAATGTTATCTTAAATTATCCCATTCCGCTCTAGATTTCAAAGCTGTGTTTCTGTAAAAAAATTGTGCTACACAGAGGTAGGCAAGATGATGATACGTGTCTGGGATTAGCATTTTGTGTCATTTAGTAATATAATATGTAATTTGGAATGAATTTTGAATAAGTTAATAGGTTAGATTCATTTGTAGATTTGATTAACTGTGCTTTATATTGTAATGCATTATATTGTTGCAAGGCTTACATAACTAAGATTTATATTTGCTTAATATTTTAATTTACTTTACTTACTTGCAATAAACTAGTGAAATTATGTAGAATGCATTCTTGCTCAAAAGTTACCTTATGATACCAGCTCATGGTGATGTTCGCAAACTCAGATCTAACTTTTGTAAACAAGGTGTTTCAAAATTACAAGAGGTTCAATATTTCAAATTCATGATGAGCTTCTAGGAGGAGCTGATGAAGTGGTTTTAATGGAAAAAATTAAAGAGCAAAATACGGTAAGAACCAGTAAAATTCTGATGCTACTGCTCTTAATAGTTTTGGATGGCATTAGACCCTGTCACTAGCAGTAACTTAAGGGAGAGATACAAGAAGAGAGAAACAAAAATAAATGGATTGAAGGATTTCTTTTGTTGTAATTTTTTCTGACAGTTACACTACAGTCCTTTCTCTAACAAAGCTATAGTAAATTATCTGGGTATTGCGTAAGGCATTTTTTCTTAGCAGCAATTAAACATGTAAGCATTTTAATAAATGAAAGAAAATAGAAACAGGAAAGCTGGGGCTAATTTGATAGGGTTTCATACTGTGACCTCGTAGATTATTAATTTTTCCCCCACTGTGAGAGTTTAAGAATGTTTTCTTTGTGCTGGAAAAATTGGAACAGTAGTAGTTTACTGATAACTTTTTGATTATAGTGTGTTTTATATATTTGGAGATTTTTAGCATTAAATTGTAGGAAAAAAAGGACATATACTTTTGAAAGTTTATTAAAAAGAAATCGAGGGAGGTAATTTGATTAAAAAAATCTGTATTTCATGAAAAGTGATGTCTTTGACGCTGGCGTTATAGTCAATGACAAATGAACGACAGTCTCAAGAATGAAGTGGAATACCTGACAGGAGGTTGTAGCGAGGCAGAGGTTGGTCTGTTCTCCCTAGTGGCGAGTGATAGGACGAGGGGAGATGGCCTTAAGTTGTGCCAGGGGAGGGTCAGGTTGGATATTAGGATGAATTTCTTTACTGAGAGGATTGTCAGCCATTGGAATAGGCTGCCCAGGGAGAGAGTTGAGTAACCCTCTCTGGAGGTGTTTAAGAGAAGGGTGGATGTTGCATTGACGGACAGGATTTAATGTTAGGACTAGGACAAAGGCTGGACTCGTTGATCTGGGCCGTCTATTCCAATCGAAACTGTTCTATGATTCTGTGATTCTATGATTTATTGCTAAGGCATCTATTTTCATTTGTCAGATTATAGAATCATAGAATGATTTGAGTTGGAAGGGACCTTTAACGGTCACCTTGTCCAACCTCTCCTGCCATGGACAGGAACACCTCCCACTAGATCAGGTTGCTCAGAGCCTCATCCAGCCTGACTTTGAATGTTTCCAGGGATGGGGCATCTACCACCTCTCTGGGCAACCTGTGCCAGTGTTTCACCACCCACGTGAAAACTTTATTCCTTATGTCTAGTTTGAATCTACTTTTAGTTTTAGACTCTTAGTCCTTGTCCTATCATAACAAGTGCTGCCAAAAAGCTTGTCCCTGTCTTTCTTATAGGTTCCTTTTAAGTACTGGAAGGCAACAATAGGGTCTCCCATACGGTCTCCTCTCAAGCTTGTCCATGTCTCTCTGGTTGACGTCCCGTTCCTCTGGCCTTTCAGGGCAGACGGCTCAGCTTGGTGTCAGACTTGTTGAGGGTGCCCTGGATCTCACTGACTATGTAACCGTTGATATTAAAGAGTAATACCAAATTATTTTGAAATATTGTAGCGAGATATTCCTCTATCCATCAGACACAGAACTGAAAAGACGTTTCAGAAGGAAAGTATTTTCTTAATAATGTCTGGTTTTAGAAGAGTTTGCCCTTATGTTAAAAAAAAATTAATTGCTGGTGTGAACTAAGGGTGTAATGAAATGCTGTTAAATAGAATCCTTTTTCTTGAAATGAGTTCCCTTGCTTTTGAATTTTCTCATTAGCCACTATCTTACCATTAAGTAATTGTGTGAGATCATAAGGGATTAAAAGGAGTACAGAGGATTAAAAAATATATTGCTTCTTTTAGAATATGTGAACTATAGGGGATCCTTTAAAAGCTGGGACTAGAGAAGGGAAGAAGTGCAGAAGAAAAAATTGACTATTTGGTTGAATGTGAGATTTTACTGTCAAGTTAAAATGATATTAGCTCATCAATCTGCAATGGCCTACTGAGTGGACTTTATATTATATATTAGATTTTGTTGCCAAAACGAGGGACAGGGGAGAGAATGAGATGCATTGCCTCTATGGACAAGACAAAGCAAAGGGTCCTCGTTTTGCCTAATTAATAGGTCACGTATACAACTACATGGTCTATATATATGTGCTCTCTGATGTGTTTTCCATCTCTTTTGGCACGCGTGGAGTGTTGTCTGAACCTCCCTCTTGACTCCTAGTGGAGTGAGAGGCGATGAAAGCAGCGCCGCTGTATCGCTGCCTTTTAGATACCCAAGAAGAAAGTGTCGCCGCTATGCCTGTCATTCTCTGTGCTGATTCTTCACTTCCAGGAACACTGTAGATCTATGATATGAAGTCATTTTCTTGAGTGACTGTGTGCTAAGCTGAATGGTTCCTCCGTGCGCTGCTTTTAGTAAATGAAACTGCTCAGGCTTGAAAGGCAAATTGGAGCTGTCATCTCTGTGTTTACCCTCACTATCTACTGGGTTACTTGATTCCTGATCTGCCTTGTCAGGGCAGAGCTATTCCTGCT
>NW_009693769.1:30360-35824 GCF_000703405.1 Apaloderma vittatum
CAACACGTGTCGTGCTTATTTTGTCGCACAAGAAGTGGAAAGGGGAGCAGATTTATCTCTTTCCAAAAAGTTGGCCCAGTCTTTTATTCTTGATATACTTTGCTGCATTACCCTCCAAGGCTCAGCCAGCCCGCGACTCGGGGTGTTCAGGGCAATCTGTTGTTCTTTTTTTGTTTGTTGTGTCCTCCTTTTCCCTTTCTTGCCTTTTATGAATGTATTGAGTTAATTTATGAGCTGATGTAAACTTCTACTGTGTGTAATATCTTATGTAAAGGAGTTCCAAAACCTTTGCTGATAATGTATAGGTTTTCTGTTTCACTCTTACTTTCTTTTTCTCCATTGAAAGAGAGAAAATAAAAAAATTGTTTCACTTTACCCGTGATACTTCAGGTTTTGTTGGCTATATGGTATTCCCCCTCAGTCTTTTCTTCTGCATAATGAAGATTTTTAATCTACTTAGTTGTTCCTTGGAGTGCTTGATCATCTTTGTTGTCACTGTATTTCTCAGTTCCGCAATATTCTTTGTAGAAAAGCGATGGCCAAATAGTATTCGTGATCTGGATTTATAATGGTGTTTTCTGTTTTGTTCTCTAAACAGAATAATTCCTCACTTTGTTTTTGGTTGCTGCTCTGTGTTAAGCTGTCATTTACATAAAGCTATTATAATATCACAGATTGTGTTCTTGGATATTAATAACCAATTCAGAGTCCATCGTTACGTATGTAATTAGGATCCTGGCCCTTTTTCCTCCTTTTTACCGCTTTATCAAAGTTAAATTTCATCTGTCTTTTTCATAGCCATTTTAAGAACTTATTCCCCTCTGTGGTTCTTGTTTGGTTGGAAGGAAGGAGAAATGGAGAAACAGCTTGAAATCTGAGTTGGTGTTTTTCTCTTAGACCTTGATGTATTCAGTCCTGTGGTCAATGTATTGTCCCTAGTGAAGTTTCTCAGAAACGTAAGAGGAGGGGGAAAGGACATGAAAGTGAGGGAAAATAATAAAGCTTGGAGCTTGGACTATCTCTATGTTGAATCATAAGAATGTGCTGGATCAGGAAGGCGGAATGAGATACAGAAGCAAATCTGGAACCTGTAGCATAAGGACAAACCTGATGCCCTCTTAAGTAATGAAGAGACACGTAACAAGATATGTTACAGAACTGTTGGAAATGGACTTGTTTGCTATCAAAAACATAATAAACTATGTTGCTACCTAACAAGTCTCCACAAAGTGCTAGAAAGGAAAAGACATAACCTGCAAGCACACAGTAGAAAGGAGAGTTGTTCATAAATTCCTGTCATTTTACTTCCTTCTTTCTGAATTTTTTGTATTGTAATGGCCAAGCTGTGTTCTAGTAAAATCTGTTTTTACTAATTCAAACCCTTGTGGTATTTTTGTTTTGCTTAATTGAAGGAAAAGCTACAAGTAGATCTGGCTCAAAGTAGTGGTTAATGTAGGGCCCAATTACAGTCTCAGTGATGAATCTGAGAAAATTCTCTCAGTCTGTCAGCAATTGCAGATGTAATCTAGACTGACCACTAATTTTATTGGAACTGCCTTGTGTTCCCCCGTTGTCTTATCATAGATATGATCAGCTGCTTTTAAAAAAAGATTTCCCTAAAGATTTCCAGAACAGTGACTACAGAAATTCTAGCTAGTACAGATAATATGTCCATATGCTAGACAATTGTCTGGTGAAAACTAGAAAATTTAAAGTTTGTTCCACTGCTATGCTCAAGTTTTGTTTTTTGTTCTTTTTTTTTTTTTCCCATATGTCAGTTGTTGGTTAATAAAACAAGTTTAAGGAAATAATTGTTTTTAAAAATACGACTTTGGGCCTTGAAAAGCCATTTGTGTTCTGCAGGTGTTGCAGGTAATGTTGGCTTGGGCTCCAAATTAATGCTAAGAGGACAATACAATTATGTCTCAGACCAAAAAGAATGAATAAGTTATGAAATGTATGAATAGGGAAATAATAGAAGTAGTAGATTCTCATTTGTCCTTGAGATGATCGGTTGCTTCATGGATGAGGTGGGGAAAAATAATGTTTAGCTACGAGTACTACGCAGAAAGCAAAAAACACAGACTGATGATAATGCGTGAGGTAGTATGTTGTGAACCAGAGTGTTCCTAGAATTGCTGAGCAGATTAGAAGCAGCCCCATCTACTCTGCTCTCAGACCTTAGAAAGCTGGAGCTGCAGTGATAATTATTTCAAGAAAATGGAATGGCACAGTGGAATTATGCAAAGACAAATAGGGAATTTAAAGAGCGGGGTGTAAACATGTCATAAAAAAACCCAAACAAACCCTAAACAACGAAGTAGCCCCAAGGGAGAAGCTTTGAGTGCTTTGTACATGGCAGCAGAACAAGCGATAGGATGCTCTGGATTAGTGAGAGCAGGAGAATCACCTCTTGTCTAGACATTTGAATACAGGGTGCAAACCACCAAAACTACTTGGGCGTAAAGAATGAACATACCAGGATCAGGGATGAGCGGTGATAGAGGATACTTTCTGTGCCTGAGCAAGGAAAAGAAACAGTGATGACTCTGACTGTTATTGAATTATATTCTTCTTTTTCTTTAACTCTACTCTGAGGACCCCAGCAAAATCCAAAGCCTTCCTATCGTTGTGAAGGCTGGCAACATACCCTTGAAATTGTTAAAGACATGGATGCAAGCCAAATAAAATAAATGTGTGGTCTTTAAAGCTGTCTTTTTTTTTTTTACAGTAGGGTATAAAGGAGGAAACTTTAAAATAGTGGTATGGTTGGGAAATCAGCTAAAAAGATAAGAAATTTTTCTGCTACTACTTTGTATGTATAATTTAAATATCGGCTAGATCAACTGGATCTGTTCTTTCTCTCTCTCCCTTCTCTAAGTGATCTCTTTTGCTAAAGCTGAAGAAACATTGCTTAAAAAAAATCCAAACCCCAATATTTTCATTCTTCACATCAAATAGTTTTCTATATATTATGGATAGTTTTAAAGAAATAGTTTGTACCAGTCAGTGCCAGGGGCTTTCCAGCCATATGACTTAGGTTGCCACAAAGCATGAATCTCTGGATGTCCCCGACCTCTCTGACCCCTGCTGGCACATTTGTAATTAGTGGGAACTCTTAAATCTATATGCTTCTTATCTTAATGGAAAATACTGCTGTAGATTGTATACAGTGTTCACTGCTAAAGTTCAAGGGTTTTGGAATTCAGTTTGATAAAAGCTGAATTTAGTTGTTGCTGAAGCGTGTGAATCGGCTTCTGTGAGAAGCCGATTATTTCTTGGGTGCCATAAAATGACCTTCAAAGTGTTCACAGAAGTTTCTGAAATGAAGCTATTTCCCATCCGTTGCGGTTTTTTTAATTGGGGTTTTTTTTGTTGCCTTTTTTTCCCCCCTTTTTTAATGTCTTGCGATGCATTTGAGGTTAAGCAGCAAGATTCCCCAGGTGCAATACAGTAAGGGTTTCCTATTTTGAAGAAATGAGCGTTCCCTTTCCACTTCTTTACACAGTGTGTTTTCGTGCCTTGTGGGGATAGTGTGCTGGAAGGAAGAGATGCGATGAGTGTCATCACCTGCAGAACAAGCACCGTGTCTTTTAATGAAGTCAGTTCTGTTTAAAGTAATCCTTACCTCTGAGGCAATGGGGATCGGAATTTCAAATAAGCAGTGATGGAAAATCCTTGTAAATTGTTCTCCATATGTATTCCCCCAATTTATAAATATTTTAAAAGCTGATTATTCCTATTAAAAACTTGTTTAATTTCAGCTTTCACTCACTGGATTTTTATGTATCCTGGCTTGGGTTGAGGAGTCTGTTGCAATACTTTTTTTTTTCATGATCTCTAAAGTTCTCTTAATTCTAAATCAGTGATATCAACAGTAATTTTGTAACCCCTGTATAATACTTTAACAGATTCAAGGGTCTACTTTTCCCGTTGTTTTGTGAAAGGTTACTGTTGAATTGACAGCCTTACTCGGAGATCATTTTGTCTTCAAATTTTAGGCAAAGGCACAAGTTTTTCCTTCTTTTTTGTAATGTTTTGAATAATCCGTGTAAAAAGGAAAAATAAGGAAAAATCAAAATTAGTCCAAACATATAATAGATTAAAGAGAGAGGACAGGTGTTAAGAGATCTGGTCTCTCTTTACATTACAATTTTCCAAAGTTGTGTGTGAGTTTTGAGGGGAACAGCTACTTGGGTTTTTTAAAAAGTTATTTTCATTAAGCATGTCATCTACACTGTATAGCTTTTTCATGTCATCTTTTATTTTAGAATTTGTATGTGTTCTCTGAGAATCTGCATTGCTCCTTTTTGAGTAAAAGACTGTTCTGAATAGGAAATGCCAACCTTTATTATCTTTAATTAGGTTAATTCACTTGAATATATAATTGTGATGTGATTCTTATGCCACATTGTATTTCAGTATTTCCGAACTGACAAAACTACAGCAAACCCCGTGAACGTGCAGCCGGGGAAGATAAAAGTTTTCTTTTATGTCATCATGAATGACTATCTATGCATTGTGCTTTATTTCAAACATCCATCAGCATAAGAATAACATCAGGAGAAGTTTCAGTAGTAAGAGATCAAGCAGAATTAAGCAACTGAGTTCCTGTTCTTAAAAATTCTTTTCACCGTTACACATTTTTGCTTTGTCCGTTCTTGCATTATTGGAATAGTGGTAAAAAATTATGGAATTGTAGAGGTGGCTTCTCTCAGAATGTGAGGCCTTTTCTAACCATGTTTATTAGGGTAACTTGTAAACATGGGCAACCTAAAGAAAGAAGAGATTGAACACAAGGTTAGACGTAACTTGTGAGAGTTTAAGGAATTTCCAAGGCAATTATTGAACAGATTGACAAGTGCAGCAAGACAATGTGTGTATTTAGAAGTTGGTGAGCATGTCTGAAGAGGTGGTGAATAGCCCATAATATTAGTTGCTGAGGAAAATGATAACTGTGCAGGGCTTTGTTTGGAAACCGTCTGTTTAATGTGTTAATTATGGGGTTGGAACAGCTCCTTCTTCATAGTATGGAGGCTTGTAGACTTTACAAGGGCAAAGGGAGACTTGCCATCTAATATGTCACAGTGATAATGTACAAGCTTTGGGCTGACTGTATCTTTAATTCAGATAACTGAAAAATTCTGTTCAGTGCAGGAAAATGATGTTTCATCTGTAGGAACACAAGCAAATGCCTCTTAAAATAATCAATAATTAGACAATTTAAAACTTAGTGAAGGAGAAAGGTGTGTAGAGGCGATAGTAGCCATATGGCTGTTGTAGTGAGGCGAGCAGGGAAATAGGCTCTGTAAAAAGCCAACCAAACCAAAGAAGCACAAAAACCCCTTCAGCTCTGACTCTCTTCATAGGAAAAAAAGTAAATTATTTCATTTGAAGGTAGTGATGGTTGATCTTGTTGGAATTAAGGGTTCTTTTTCAGAGAAATGAAGAAAAGCTGTAGGGA
>NW_009693769.1:35855-37594 GCF_000703405.1 Apaloderma vittatum
GAGGTAAGGTTAATTATAGTGGGGAATTGTATATCGGATACTTTTAGTGAAAGGATGACTCCTACATGTAGAAGCAGAAACTTGCAAAATCAGGGTTAAAGCCAAGGGCAAAAACTTTTTTTTTAAGAACTGTTGGATTTTGAGATACCAATTCTTTGTTGAAAGCAAGTGGGCATTAGTTTAAACCAAGTTTGCTTAATACTTCTCTGCTCTTATAAAATGTAAGCTGGTATTACTAATGCCAGTTTAAAACAGTGAGTAAAAATAACAAAGGTTAAATAGATTTAGTGAATAAAACTTTGGGTTTTGTGTTTTTGTTTTTTTCCTGCAGAACACAATATTGGTGTTTTCTTAAGAAGGAACAGAACTTGAAAAAGGTTTTAAAAAAATGTCTGTGTTTATTTCTAAAAAAGGAGAGTCATTTATGTGATTGTATCTACAGTAATCTAAAAGTATTAGACAAGTGTTACTTTGCTATATGTAGACATTTGTGGTTGTTCAGGGGGAAATGTGATGGAGAGAGAATGTTGAGCATAGGATCTGCACCAAGGACCTGATTTAAAATCCTATGGTTTTCCTGGGCTTGCAGTATGACCTGACGTGAACCAGCATCCCAGCAGCAGTGAGCTCCAGGGCTTTGATCACGTCCAGAACTCTGTGAGAAGACTTTTATTAGGAGGCACTGAAGAGCTGTGTGAATACAGAGCGATTTGTAGAAAAATCTTCCATTGTAGAGAAATGACTTGGCAATCTTTGACTGCAGCTTGGGCTCTCTTTTGATACAGCGTCCTTAAAATCCTCTATTTCGCTGAGCATTTTAAGAAATTCCCCTACCTTGACAGTAAAACTTGGACAAAAGCATGTTATTGTGAATAATGCAAGATAAATTATTTGAATATAGGAAATTTATGTAAGGCTGGTTAAAACAGCTTTCAGGCATCTTCATTGTGTTCTTTTCTTGGAGTAAATTACCTTTCGTATCAAGCAATTCCACTCCTAATGTCTGTTAGATTGAACAAACATGAATCTCTCCCGGTTTTTCATCCTTCCTACAGATAGCCCTACCCAAATCACCATGTTACTCACAAAGAACGAACCGTTAGATTTTTAAGTGTTTTAAGAATTGAGTATTATATCTAACATCGTCCTAGTGTGAGGATCTTTTGCGTTGGAAACTCAGCCTGAGAGTTGCATTGATAGTCCAACTTCTTGTCCCGGTGTCGTCAGACTGTCCTTGGTTCCGTATTATAGTTCATCTGATCCTTCTGTGGGGCTGGATGCAGCTCAGAGACGTGCTGGACCAGAGGAGATGTAGGTTTGTACAACCAAGGCCACATCGTGGTACCATGTTCCTTGGGAGCAGCTCAGGCAATGCCGATGGAGACTCCAAATCCACAGCTCTGGATAGGTGAGCTTTTAAAGTAGAATTATTTTATTAAGTCATGTAGTAGATAAGAACAATTTGGATACTGCAGGCAGCTATGCTTTGCACAGAATTTTGAAGCGAATTATTCATGCTTTTACAGAATCACAGAATCACAGAATTGTTGAGGCTGGAGAAGCCCTCTGAGATCATCAAGTCCACCCTATGACCCAACCCCACCCCATGGGCCAGACCAGGGCACTAAGTGCCACATCCAGCCTCTCCTTAAACCCCTCCGGGGACGGTGACTCCATCACTTCCCTGGGCAGAGCATCCCAGTGCCTGAGCACCCTCTCCATGAGGAAGGGATCCCTGA
>NW_009693769.1:37774-40538 GCF_000703405.1 Apaloderma vittatum
CTTACCCCAGTCCCGTTGCTCCCTTCTGCACCCGCACCAGCCCCTCAAGGTCTTTCTTGCAGTGAGGGGCCCAGCTCTACACACAGGGCTCGAGGGGAGGCCTCCCCAGGGCTGAACACAGGGGCAGAATCACATCCCTGCTCCTGCTGGCCACACTGTTCCTGACACAAGCCAGGATGCCTTCCGGTCCACCTGGGCACACTGCTGGCTCCTCTTCAGCCGGTTGTCCAGCAGTACTCCCAGGGAGTTATTGTGGCCAAAGTGCAGGGCCGTGCGCTTGGTCTTACTGAAGTTCATACCTTCATTCCTCTTCTGCTGACCCTTACGTTGTGGTTTGCACCTTCCCTGTGAGTTCTTCGTGGCCTTTGTGATTCCTGGAGGCAGTTTGCCCTCCTGGCTCATTCAGGTCTTGGTGTAGGCGGTTGCCTCCAAGACTGAGCTGGTGAATGGGACTGGAAAGTGTGAATGACTCAGCTGTTGCCTTTTTATAGCTTTCTTGTTTCTGTGTCAGGGCACTGCATGGTCACCATCCCACCGGCTTTGTTACCGACGTAATCCTCCACTTGTAAAATCTTTTTCTTTATGGTTTATTGGCTAGAAATGTGAGTTTGCATAACTGCTACTTCCATTTAAGAACATTGTTTTGTTGAGGCCAGACCAGAATCTCAATGTGGAGGTGAAGGGTTAACAGAAGAGGAGAGGTTTGTGAATCTGAAAAGGAAGTTGAGAGCTTAGAAAAGCTTAAATTAAAAATTCCCTATGTGATTAAGCTTGGAAGTGGGGCCTAAAGGGTTTTTTTGACTTTTCCTGCCTAAGTTTTAAGAAAGAGAAAAGAAGAGCCACATTTATGAAACAAAATAAGCAAGTGTGTCAAAAACTGGTGCTCAAACATGTGGAGACAGATATTCCTCCGAACCATCCTGCTTGTCTCTTTTTTGGTTATTTCTTGTTATTTTTTAATCTTCTTCCTTCTTTTTTTCTTTCACCTTTTTTTTTTTTTTTAAAAGCAAGGTGATGGGAAATGCCTGTGCAACTGATTGTTTCAGCCCACTCTGCTGAAGGCTGTGCTGGGCTGTGATTGACTGATGATAGATGCTTTTATGTGTGGAGAGGGATCTTCTCTATTCCCTTTTCCATTGCTCTTTTACTCCTCATTGTTAGTCTCTGTCCTCTTAGCGTTTCCACTTTGTTTCACTTCTTTGCAGTTGCTATGCACTTGTTCTTCTCTGTGTTCTGTCTCTCCTTGTATTCTTGTATTAGTAAGAAGATAGAATGGGCAAAATGAGAATAGTGTTAGAAACCAGGCTCGCTTGAGTATCAGAGTTCTTGCAACTCGCTTTACACCACTCAGGTCAGATCACAAGATACCTCTGCATTGCTCAATGCTGCAGATAAACGTAAAGTAACAGCAGAATCTAGATACGACCAGGTATCACCACAGACCTCTGCCAGCCAGATCAGCCAGGTGGTGGGGCTTCTTGGAGTGCACTCATTTTTGGTACTTTTTTATGCTATGCTCCAGCCTACCCTGTACCCACGTGAGGTAATTCTGAGCCAATTTGTGCATCTCTAATGTCACCCTGCTAAATTGCATGGCCAGATATGTAACCATTCAAGTCTTCAGATTTCTAGCTCCCAGCGAAGCACGTAAATCCCTCTGTGAAGTCAATCAGAAAATTTTTTTGTGTGTCTGCCTCCAGAGATTGTGTCTCTTGCTGTAAGGAGTTCCCCATTCTTCGTGTAAGTCTGTCTCTGTAGAGAGGTGTTTGTTTTGACATGGTTCTCAATCTAAGGATACAAACCAAGAAAGCACAGTCTGTCTGTCGTTTGATTTCTCAGTCATCCTAAACCAGTTTGTGTTGGTGCTGCTGCTGAAGAGGCAATCCCGTCTTCCTCTTCACAACTGCTGCTCTGTTTGGAGCTTTGCTTCTGACTGCTGATGTCCTCCTGCACGTGGCTCGGAAGCCAGGCAGGGAACTGAAAACTTGTTTTTCTTTACAATAAGTTAGTATTCAACCAGGTCGTGTTCTTGATGAAATTCATACGACTATTACGGAGCGGAAAGGATAGAGACGTGCAGGAGGAGCTGAACTGGCCTCTCTGCGGTGGAAGATCAGGAAGGTTTGAAGCACGTGTGCTAGTCTGGATGTGGGCATTGTAAGCAAAGATGATATTATTATTATTATTATTATTATTATTAACAACAGTAATAGCGATACTAGCAATAATAATAATAATAATTATAATAATGATGATAATAATAATAATAATAATTTTGCCTTGTGCCTCCTCTCAACTTTCTACCTTGCTGGGCATCTTCCATTCTCACCAGTGAAGATCATTTTTTGCCTTCTGGTAGCAAATATACTGTTGGAAGTACAGACTTGTGCTACCTAGTATTGCCACCAGATTAATCCTGCAGATTTGTCATGAATCTGGTACAACGGCTTTTTGCTTTATTCTCTATGAGGTTTTTAGCATCTGTCTTTCATGTCTGCAGTGTTCTGCATTGCAGATACAAACTGGCCTAACAACTAGAGACCTACTCTACACTGGCAACGCTTATACTTCATGAAAATTATCATATGCTTCACTAAATGTTGCTTTTGCTTGTGTAGAAATGAAAATATTCTTACTGTTCCATTTTAGTTGCAGCATAGAGGTGAGGTGCACAGTTGCTTGTGAGCAGCGTTTGACATCAGAATGCACATTTGTGTGAGTCACAAGGAGAGCAGATCATAGCATCACAAAATCATAGAATGTT
>NW_009693770.1:0-8164 GCF_000703405.1 Apaloderma vittatum
GCGCTGCGCGTTTATGGCTGCGCGGCCCCGAGAAGCGCGGGTGCGCAGCGCCGGGTGCGCTGCGTGTGTCCCCTCCTGCGAGTAGTAAAAGAGTAAGTACGGAAAAAGCTTTTATTACGGATTTAATTACGTTTTCTTCTATCGTGGTAGCAAAGGTTACGGTTAACAGGGTGTGGTGATTTGGGTTTTTTTTTTTTTAATTTCTTGGTTTCTTCTTCTTTGCTTACAGGCCAGTGCCTTTGAGTTAATGGAAAGCAATGACACTAATGCTAGATTTTGCAAAGTAAAGCCCCCGTAACACTAAGCATTGTGCAGCGATTTAACTAGCTCCGTGGCAATAGGTCACTAAAATAGCATCCTTCTCCCACGGGCACGACCCCAGGGTGGGACCTGCGGAGTTGTTGTTTACCATGATGGCTCCAGAAGTACGAGGCAGGAGTTTTGATTTGGTTTTGTTGGGGGTTTTTTTTCTGTGCTTTTTGCCTTTTTTTTTTTTTTTTCCGCTGAGACAGCCTGAAACTGGGGCTATGCTTTTATTGCGAGGAGGCTGATAATTGAACTCAAGCTCAACCAGGCCCTGGGACTTGAATAAACCCGAGCTGAAGGATTGCGCCCAACCTCCAAGTTTCAAAATAAACCTTTTTTAATCATTAGCTTTTCAAACGTTTGCGTGTTTTAAGTTTCCAAATGTTTGTCAGAGCCCGGAAAGATTTAAAACACAGCTGTTGTGCGAGGAGGATGGGAAAACTCCCTCAGATTAAAAAAATAAACCCAAACAAACAACAAAAAAAAAGACCCCCAGAACAAACAAACAAAAATCCCAACAAACCCCAAGACTGTCTGTAAGTCAGATAGCAGAAATTCAATTTCTTAGGTAATCCTACACTATTACTGTGAGGCTGTTTTCTGGAAGCCACATCACCTTGGTACCAAGGTGCTCGAGTTGGAACTGTAAAATTCTCCTCCGAGAAAGCCTTTAGAAAGCCCTTGAAGGAAAACATGGCATGAAGTAGCCACCACATCCAAATAAAGTACATTAGCAGCATAAGATAGATTTTATGGGGACAAAACAGCATTTTCGTACCGAAAATAAACACGTTGAGCAAATCTACAGCAGTATTACTTGACAAAAAATTATAATTTAATAATGCACAAACCCATTAACGTGCGCAGAAACTTGTAAAGGCGAATCGGCAAAGAGCCAAATTCCTATAGGGACCGGGAGGGAAATGATCAAAAAATGAACATGAAATAAGACTTCCTCTAAGAAGGTCCATAATTCAACATTATTTGACTCCACTGTCAGGAAAATTGTTGAAGGATAGTAAACTGATACTAGAGTCTCAGTCATTTTTGTTACAGTCTTAAATGTTTGCAACTGTGGCGTTTCAGATGGCCTTTCTTGGGTGATAGTATATCATATATATATGTATATAATGAAGCAACACTTCTATTTATGTTGCAATAGATATTTTTTAATGCGCGCAGTTGCAGAGTGTCTCGAAACAAAATGCGGATAGACAGCAGATTTTTTTTTTAAAAAAAAAAGAAAAATTGCTTAAAATGTTATTCTTTACAAAGAAAGAATCAAACTGGAACACAGTCTATTGCGTGGCTATGAAGGTGGGTGGGCTGTGTACGACTAGACCAACTTTCTCAATTTCTTTAAATATATTAGCTACACCTTGCAGCCGATACAAAAATAATGCTTAGGGGAGGGGGGGGGAAATTACTGAGAAATACTGTTTTACTTGGGGACTTCTTCATGGGTGTTTTCAAATGGTTTTAAGTGGGGGGAGCTAAGGCTATTACTGCCCTCAGTGTATGTATTTATTGAAGGAACAGGGCTAAAAAAATAGATTTGGTGCAGAAGGTGTAAGGTAAAATTCATTTCTGCATAATAAAAGAGTTGCAGCCAAGCAGGGCTCCAAGGAGGACCAATAAAATAAACTTTAAAAGACTCCAAATTTAATTTTCTCCCTCTGACTTTATGCCAGTGAATCCTTTTTCCTTTGTTTTCCAGTAGTTTGGGGGGTTTTTTTAGGAGCTGTTCCCATGCCCGAGTCTGGCAGGCTATTTAATGTAAAGATACAACGCTTATATTCCAGACCTGTTACCAGCTGACGCACTGTTGCTGAAATTGTGTGAGCAAAATAAGGTTTTCTTTGCTCTCCATTTGTTTAGACAAGTGAATATATGAAGTAGATACAGGATTGAATGTATTTTATTTAATTTGTGATTTCGAGTCAAGAATCTGTGCTGGTTTTGAGTGGGTTTTTTTTTAAAAATTATTTAAGAGCGCAAACGTGTCCATCCTAACAGCCAGGCTTAATATTTACTGCTTTCCTTAAGTTGTACGCTCAGGCCTAACTTCCATGTCAAGTTGTTCAAACCTTTTGGTGCAAAGGATAGTTTCATTTCCTAATTTTTTTTTTTCTTTTTGCGTCTTTTTTTGGTGTCAAACCTGACAGAGCCGAGTGAAAGCCTCAGGTAGCCCTGGAACTTGTCCTAAATGTTTGCGAGCGTATCCCCGAGGCAAAAGTGGGAACTCGCCACGTCTCTGTGTCCGGGACGGCGGGTTGCTCCTTTGGGGAAAAAGTGGAACTTTGCGAAGAAGTTGTGAAAAATGAGAGTTTTCCCTGAAGTTTAATTTTTTTATGGCTGAGGGTTTGAGTCTTCCCTGGCTGCTCGTCCACAGGTAGCGATAAAGGTAAGGGGACTCTGGAGCCCGGAGCAGGCTTAAAAAATCAGATTATATCGCGCTCAATCGAAACGAGTAAGTATAGGTCGTGCTGTGATAGATAGTGCTGTAAAAAGCAGGGAAAATACTTCACAGCTTCTTTAAATTAGGGAATCTTTGTTTTGTTTTGCTTCGCGTTCCTGCGTTTGGGGTTTTTTGGTCCCGTGGACGTGCAGTTAGGCGCTACCTTGTGTCATCTAAACCAATTGAAGAAAATCAAGAGGGGTGTCGTTTCTGGTCTTGAAAAATTTGGAAGGTTTGGGGATTTCTTTCCCGGTGGGGATTATGTGGGAGAAGGAGAGACCGGGGTGTCCTCGCCGTGTTACCTTCTTCTCCTGACGCTCGTTTGCTCGGAGCGGGCTTTGCCTTGCAAGTCGGATTTGGAAAATTAGCGTTTCTCTTTGTTTTCTTTTTTTTTCCTCCCGCGGTCGCAGCAATATTTGGAGAGCGCGCCTTTTTTTGTGTTTTGCCTTGTTTGACCTTGTTTCTGCCCCTGATTAATGGTATCTAACCCAGCGCTGACGTTCTGTAACATGACTTAAAGACAAGCTGCCGGCAGTTGGTTCAGCTCTTGGTGTGTTTAGGGTGGTTGCCTTTTGCTACTTTCATAAAAGAGATTTAACCCAGCCTCGAAGCACAGGCGTGAGCAGAATCCCTGCAGGCCAGTGTCCTCGGGACTCCTTTTTTTAATTTAGATGAGATCCCTGGAAAGCTTCAGCCCCTCTGCAGCAGCGACGGGGTTCTGGTCTGTGTTAGCGAGGGGTGGCAAGGGGGGTTCCCATCACCTCCGCAGGCTCAACTCCTCGAGTTGCCTTACTAGTTGTTGCCGGCGTGGTTTCATTTCTTTATTTTTGGGTGTATATATCCAAGAGGTGAACAGCGGCGCAGAGATTTCGGTCTTACATGGGCGGTTTCTGGGATTTTGGAAAAGGGGGTTTGAAATTCGTCGGCAGACGTCCGGGCAAACGTTGAAAATTTAAACGTTGGCAAGGGGAATTTAAAAAAAAAAAAAAAAAAAAAAAAAAGGAATTTGGCCTGTAAGAAAAGGACCTTTTTGCAATTAAAAAAAAAACAACAAAACATATTTAAAAGTTCTGATACAAAGAGTGCCGTTGCCTTGTGGGGCTTGGGGAAGGTAGGATGGAAAGAAGTGGATTTGTGCCCAAGTTTGGCTGTTCTCTTGCTGGTGATGGGACAAGCTGCTGAAAGTCGTGGTGGCTTCTTGTTTTGCAAGTGTCTTCAAATCCAAGCCAGGCACCCCTTTGAAGAAATGTGGTGGGTTTTTTTCCCCCCCCCACTGTCGGAGGTGATACATTAGTCATCCCTGAGTTTTGGGGATCGATAAAGGGCGAACCGTGAAAGGCAATGGCCCGTAACGCGCGGGGAGCGAGCTGGGCTGATCTAATGGCTCCCGCCTGGCCTCAAAACTCGATGAATCTCTGGGTTTGTCCACACAAGGACACTCAGGAGAGGTAAGACAAATTGATTGGGTGTAAAATTAAAGTGCATTAGTTAAAGTGCATTGCACTATTGTGTGGATGCTCTCATTCAGAAGTAAAGTGGCCTTAGTTCACTTTAGCCTAATCCCCTTTGGAGTAGGCCACTTTTCTTTTGAATGGGAACATCCACATTAACTTTTAGTTAATTCGCCTTTCCCGAGCGTCCTGGCGGCCTCGTGCCCGCCGCTCTGGAGGGCGCGGGCTCCCCGTGAGCTTTAGGTAAGCTTTTCATTAGGCAGATTCATCTCCACGGCGGCGCTTAATCGCCCCCACTGCGGCTCCGCGCCCTCCTCTCGCTCCTGCAGCTCAAGAGCCATATTAACACTGCCTGTAAAAAAAAAAAAAAATTAAAAAAAAATTAAAATCTTTATGATGCCAAGGTTTTGGGGATGGTTTCGGCACGGAGAAGGGCTCAGCTGGGCTGTAAGGCAGGCAGAGCGATGCCCTGTCCAGGGGGGCTGCGGTTTGGGGGTTGCTTTTTGCGGGTGAATATGGCATTAGGCTCCCCCTGGTATCGGTCCTCCTCATGGAAACCTGAGCGTTTAATTTTGCGGTGGTTTGCTGTCCCGACATGCTCCTCGCGTGGCTGTTTTCTTCCGTGTCCACCGATAAGCCCGTTTTTTAAGACAGCGGGGAAATCTGGATTAACTGTTTTCAGCTGATAATTTCCGACCATAAAACTGAGACAGAAAATTAATTTGTAGAAGAACTAATTTACCTGGTGAAAAAAATAATGGTAAGATAGTTTTAGAAGCTGGTTTGTAATCTTGCTTAAAGTTCACTGAACTTGAGTTTTTGTTAGAGGTATTTTCGGGTGTCTTCTAGAGTTTATAAGTAACCTATTTATTTCCTCTTTACTGGCTAAGCCGTGTGTGCAAATGCTGCCCTGTGTCACACTCTTGCTGTTGCCCCTTCCGTTCCTAATAAAATTTACAAGGCTTCTTGTGTTAGGAAGCGGTTCGCTACTGGAGCGCTTCCTAGAAATACAGAATTCTATTTCACCAAAGCATTGTCTTTCCTCTTTAGTCAGGTCCAAAGTGAGTTATTTTCTCAAGGACTCTCCAGGCATCTATATGATATTCCCACTTGGGCAGATGATCTCCAAAACTGCATTACTTACTCCTCCGTCACAGTAAATTAAAATTCTCTTCCTAGCATCACCGGGCTTTGGATTTGGCCAGCTAATTTTGTTTGCAGTTTGGCTTTTTAAATTGTTTTTCCTTTTTTCCACTCTAATGTAAGGCAAATATGCATCCAGACCCTCTTTGCTGAAATAAACAGGCCAACAATGAGAGGGGCAATTCTTCATTTGCTTAAAAGAACTGTCTGTTTTAACTTCAGAAATACTGACCAAGAGTAAAGCAACAGCTGATGCCATCACAGGCAGTGTACTGTATTCAAACAGCTGTACAAAATGAAAAGCTGCGGTATTAATCCTGCCATTCACAGTTTATTTAAGTTTTTCAAGCTTCTCTCATATGGGCATGGCATCAATGCCTAATTATGCCTCTATTAGGGTTACTGGGTCCTTAATAGAGAAAATTATTGTATTTAAAATTTGGAAAGCTGCATCGATGTAATCTAAGATTCTCGCAGCTGGCACTTGTTCAGGGAAGGCAAACTTTACCTTGTAATTTTCTTTTCATTCATTTGGTCTTTAGGTTTTGGTCCAGTTTTGTTGTTACTGGGAAGGTCGGATTGTCGCTGGCGTTTTTAAATAGCTCCATTTAAGGCTGCCTAGTTCTGGGAAGGAGAGGGAAAGACCAGATTGAAAACTCTGCGGCTTTGTCCGTCCAGTTTGCCAGGGTGCAGGGCTACGCCGTCTGCACAAAGAGAAATGGTAGAAATGAATGCCTGAAGCCTGGCACGCAAGGAGTTTTGTCCGTGTTTTACCCTGCAATAAACCAGGGCGAGCTCTGTCAGCCCAAGGTGTGCAGCACTACCCATGGACAACGTGAAAGTCTTGACCCGTCGCTTGGCTGTCCACGTGCTACCCATCGCGTTGGGGTGGGGTGTTCAGAAATGTCCCTGCTCTCAGGTGGGACATCACCTGCTTGCTGATACTCGGCAGCGACCCGAGGCGAGTGCTTGCCAAGGCTTGGCTTAATCTAGTAAGCTAAGTATTAACCGTGGCCGGCCCCTTGCTAGAAACCCTCCTGAGAGGACGTGAATGCTGTAAACTCAGTAGGTGGCACTTTGATTTTAGGCTTGAGCCAGGCGCAGGGGTGTGCTGTGCCACGGTGGCCTTGGCCCCCGCGTTCCTCCACTCCCCCCGTGCCACGGAGGTGCCTTGCGTAGGTGGAGTTGGCCGGCTTGTTTTACAAGAGGAGTGTCCCCGTGGCTTGTAATTTATGAAGTTTCTCTTGCCTACTGTTGTGCAGCGTTACGGGGGAGTAGCTCCACCACATCCTGGACACGGCTGTGTTTCGGTGACGGGTGCCGCTGTGTCGCCGCGAGGTCTTTCGAAGTCACAGCTTAGCTCTCGTGTTCGCGCGGGCTCTTTGGGCAGCGCTTGGCGCGAACGAGGGCTCCGCGGCCGAGTGACGCCGCTGGGCATCGCTGTGGCGGGAGGGTGATGGTGACAGGGAGAGAAGCCTTTCAAGCGCACGGGCAGGTCGGCAGCAGGTGGCTTCCTGGTGCTGCCCGCTGTTTGCAGGGATGCTTGGGAAGAGATGCCCGGTGTTTGTGTAGATACTCGGGGAGAGATGCCCAGAGAACACTGGCCAACGCACACTGGCGGCAGCGTGGCCGCTATTCTCGAGCCATTCCTTCATTTGCCCCTCTCTACCTCGTGGATTTTTTCATCTGTGTTACCCCAGGAGGCTTCTGACCCTCCTCCTCTCTGTTGCCCAAACCAGTTTTACTAGCATGGCTTCCACCTACTAGAGGAGCACTGTTGTGCTTTTCCCCCGTCTGTGAGTCCCGTGGCAGTTCTTTTTGGCACAGCTTTGCAGAAAGGGTGTGATGTGTACAACTGTGTCTTGCTACATTCGTATAACCCCTGTGAGGGATCTCTTTTTATTGCCATTTTTCCTTAAAGCCAAAGCGAGGGTGTGCATGTGACTAGTATGTGTAAGGAGGGTTAATTTTGGTCTTAAATGCGTGTGTGTGCGTCGTGCCAGGATTTGGTCACACGGCGACAAGTGTTGGAGAGATCCTTTGGGTGAGAACTGTTGCAGCGATGCTGGAGGAGCAGGGGTGTGGGGATCACTGCTCCGTTATTGGCACAAAGCAGCAGGGGTCACGAGGATGCTTTTCTCAGGAGGGGACATGAGGATGCTTTACCCAGGTCTGTCGCTGAGGTTTTGGGGCGAGACGATTAGTAGCTCGTGAGTTGGGATTTTCTGCTTCTCCCTTATCATCAGGCACAGTTGATATCTTAATTTTTGTGTCACATGGTGATAGTAAGATACCAGAGATACAGAAGAATAGGAGGTGGTATGTTATAAAGGAATGAATTACTTCACTCTGCAGATAGTTTGAAGAAAATAGTATGAAGAAAGAAAAACGTTTCTCTTCGGTGTCTGCGGGGAAGCGCTATGCTGAATCGGAAGCCTGGCGGTGGGAGTTGGTTTTGGTGGCTTTGTGCTTTGGCCCCTTCTGTGTAATTACCGCTTTCTAAACGTGTTTGAAGGAGGGAGGGGATAAACGCTGGATAAAGCAAGCAGCAGTACCATTTGCAGGGATTGACTGGAAGTGTTTGTGGGGTGCGGGCTGGTGTGCCTGTCCTGCGGCACGGGTCCACGTAGGGCTTTGCTGTGAGCCCTAGGCCGCCATGAGCCGTGCGGGGTACCCCAAAACCTCCCTGGGAGGCACAGCGAGACCACAAGGACATCTCAACCCAGCTTTTTGGGTGGCTGGCAGCCAGCCGTGCTTCCAAGCCATCCCTCAATGAGCGGGTGGAGGCATCGAGGAGCCACGGCTT
>NW_009693770.1:8272-10744 GCF_000703405.1 Apaloderma vittatum
TCGCTGACGTGTGGCCTCTCGGCCGCTCCTGCCTCGTGGCAGATCGGGCTTGTTGTGAAATGGTAGAAAGTGGAGAAGCTGGTCTGCAGAAGGCTTTGGCCATGAGCGTTGGAAAATGTGAATCACGGGGATTCCAGTTTTAAGCCTTCTGGAGATAATGGGCAGCACGCACCAGAATGCGTGACTTGCGAGGGAGCCTTAAGAAACAAGGCGGCGCCCTCGAGATTAAGCAAACGTTTTATAATCAGGAACACATTTTATATCCAGCGTGGCCTTTGCAGGTATCGCATCCATTCCGACGGAAAGGTGTAGCCGGAGCGCAGCTAATTATACCGCAATTTAATTTTGGTGTTGAACACCACCGCGAGGCGAGCGGGTGTTCGAATGCTGCTAATCGAGATACAGGGGCTCCGAATGGCGTCTGTTGTCAGCTTAAAAAGACCGTTTGATAGTTGTGACATACCCCTGGCGTTTTCGCTTGTGGTGGAGCTGAAGCGGAGTGTGGTCGTCGCAGAGCCCGGTTGGGCTGATGGGAGGCTGGAAGTCAGAGCCTGCCTTTAAGTGCACCTAAAAAAATTTCCAGCGGGTGCCCCGACAGGTTAATTTGATCTTCCCAAAAGGTACTACCCCCACAGATCTATGCAGGGAATGCTTAGAGATGTGGGTTTTGCTGTTAGTAAACCCTTGCTTGTTTGCCTTAGCCCAGATGTTCAGGGTGAAGGGCAGATCTCACTGAAACACCGACTCCCGCTGAGGCTGCCTGCTGAGCCCCCGGTAGGGAAAAAGGGAGAAAGTTGGGAGAGGTTGAGGGCTCCTTCTTGCCCCAAATCTGCCCGGATGGGTCAAGTTTGAGACCTCATCTAGACATCTGAGAGACGGCACCGTCTCAGTCGGACCTGGGCATCTGGCAGAGCCCCTTCTAAATGACTTTTTCACATGTAAACGCAATAAAAGGAAGGGAAGGCAGGCGTTTGTTTTCTGGCTAAGTGATGAGGCATTTTTCCTGTTTACACCTTGGAGGAATCAGTACATGAAATATTGAATAGGAAACTCTTTATTTGCCTCTGAAGGCCTTTTTCTTGCTCTAGAAAGATGCGGAAAATACTCCAGTGCTGTTAAATTCAGTAGCAGCCAAGGAGGACTAACACACCTCAAGGCTTTGCACACAAAGGAGATGGTGGTGTCGGTTGGGGCTGACTTTGTGCATATTTCTGCACGATATTAGACTTTAAAAAAAAAAAGAAATCTACAGGGAGCAGTGATCTAATCTACCCTGACCGTGAAGCTGTGTTTCCTTGTGTTGAGAAAAGGGACAGGGATTAATGCTATCTAGCGATACGGCTCTTATCAAAGGGAGGAGACAGGTTTACAATGCAGGATTGCCCTAAATAGAAAGTCCTAGTCGATGTTTGTTGTGTGGGAGACAAAAACCCTGCATCACCATCAGCTGGCTCGGTTAACCTGGCTGGCTAGGCAGTGTTTACTGTTGAGCTGACATTAAAAAAAATGAGGAATGGAGTAAGGTCAGAGAAATGTAAGGCACGCTGCGATTGAGACCATTGCTGCTCAGGCTTCATGGGTATCCTTCAGAGCTACCGCGTGCAGCAACCACCGCTGCAAGAAGCAAAACCTGATGCCTAAGTGCCCAAAATAAGTTTGCTTTTGTTATTGCCAGAGGTGGTTTTGGGTGGGTCCGGAATCCTCTCTGAGAGAGAAAGTCTATCTGCCCGTGCTGTCCCCTACTGAGGCACTTTGGAGATGGTTCCACAAGCACAGCAGGTTTGATTTCAGCGTGCGCAGAAGGTGGTGGGACCGTGCTTCTGGCAGAAGGCAGCCCAGGCTGGGGAGTCTCTGCACAGCTGTGAACACACACATCCCCGTGTACACCCAGACACAAGGGTTTTTTCCAAAGGTCTTGCCCCTGCAGAACGAACGGGGCTTTGGTGCCTCCTGGAAGAGAGGAGCTGTGATTTTTTTCCCTGTTCCTTTTTGTCTTTATGTCCCACCCAGCCTGATGATCTCTGTCTCATTCTCCTTTATTTTTTGTGGTTTACGCTTGCTGCTTCTAATTATTCTTTCTTCCTTTGGAAAACGCTATCACGCTGTCCTGCACTCGTGCCCCTGCAGAACGAACGGGGCTTTGGTGCCTCCTGGAAGAGAGGAGCTGTGATTTTTTTCCCTGTTCCTTTTTGTCTTTATGTCCCACCCAGCCTGATGATCTCTGTCTCATTCTCCTTTATTTTTTGTGGTTTACGCTTGCTGCTTCTAATTATTCTTTCTTCCTTTGGAAAACGCTATCACGCTGTCCTGCACTCGTGTTTTCTTTTCCATGCAGCCTATTTAGACTCTCAGGTCCTTTCCTCTCCCTGCCGTACCACGGAGGGGTCAGAAAGCTCTGCTGTGTTAGATCCCAGCGTGGGTGCACAGCTGGCGTCGTGCTGCACGAAGCCGTTAGCTCCTTCTCTCAACTTG
>NW_009693770.1:10775-13275 GCF_000703405.1 Apaloderma vittatum
TGAGTCGTGGTGGCAGGACTAACCGAGGGAGCTGACGTGGGCTGGTGGGTGTTGGTTTGACGGTCTTTGCACCGTGCGATGTCAGTTGTGCCTTTGGTCCCTTCGGGTGAAATCCTGGTCTTGTGAAAATTGTCATTGTGAGCCCTGCTTGTTTCCAGTTTTCCATCCCCTGTGGCATTCAGCATTTATACCCACTCTGATATCCTTTTTACCTATTTGTCTTGGAAACCGTCTTATGTCGCCTGCATAAAGACAGCTTATTTTTCCTATGTGGCTGCAAAGAGTCAGAGAAGACTCTTACCCTCGCTTGAAATAAGGGGGAAACTAAAAATAGAAAGCTCACGACTTTTCTGGGGCTAGGAAGGGAATCCAGGTCAGAGCTGAGACTTCCACGCAGAATTTCTTCTGCTTTTTAGTTTGACAGGCCCTGCTGCCTCTAACGCTGCAAAGGTTTCCATCTGTGCAAGAGTTGCCCTCGCTGTGCTTAGTTGCAGGCGGAGTTATCGCCTGTCTGTCATTTCAACGGCCTTATTTCTGTAGACTTGGAGCACCTATTTTCCATCTGAACCTAACGTTTACACCTTTGCTGTTGCTGTTGTTCAGTTAAAAATAATTCGCCTCCGAACGGGAGTTGCGTGGAGGGTTATCAGCGCTCAGAAGCATCTCTCTTGCAGCATTTTGAGGTTCCCGCATGTATCGTTTAGTCTGACCCCCTTGGTTTTGATGGTGTCACGCATGATTTTTCCTGCTTGGCTTTGGCAGGCTGGGAGGTGGGAATGCTGGCTGTCACCTGGCAGCCTCGGTTAACCCCACAAGAAGGTGTTGAGGTGGCCAAGCCAGGAAAGTGGGGCCCGCACAAAAAATCAGTGTAGCCATGCCTGCGGTCCCCGAAAATCTGCGCTTGACGGAGATGCGAATAAACTCTGTGTGTGGAATGTAGGAAATACACGGCGTTATAATTTTAACGTTATCAAAGTACATTTTGCAGTACCTGCTTACCAGTTGGCATTTTTCAAGGTTTTTTTGCCCTGATTAAGAGAGAATTCAAAGACTTTCTTTTCTGCCGGGTGGGATAACAGGCTACCTGAGGGTTATTACTGGCTGTGCCCTGCGGAAGTCAAGTGGGGTAAGGCTTGGGGACTGCAAAGACCATGTTTGTCTGTCGTGTAGCTCCAGCTTCAGCATCGGTACTATGGATTATACGCTTAAGGTATTGAGCAGCCGTATTGAATGTTTTGCCCAAGTGAGGTTGGGGACATTGGTGTAGCCAACAGCCACAAGGGTAAGCTATGCAAAAATTAGATGGGTTGAGTTGGTAGGAGATGGCTGTGAGGACTTTATGAAGCAGCTCCTTTTTTGCCTCGAAATCTTGCCTGTAGTGAACAGAAGTGTTTCCTAGCGTGGTGGGTCGCTACCCTTGAAAGGGTTGGGGAAAGGTTTTTAAAAGGGAGGAGTTAAGAAAAATCCGAACGCCATTTCAAACATAACAAATTACTTTTTTTTTTTCTTTCCTAATGAGTAAGTATTTAATTTAGGAAAAGAAAATAAGATAAAACTTCAGAAGGAAAACAATAAGCCCAAATTATGTTGATGAATTGCTGGCAGCATCTCAGTTCCTCCAGGGCGAGGGGTGAATAATCGTACCTGCAGCCAATTCTCTCGTAGCCCGGAGGAGCAGAGGTTTGTCCTGCAGGTAGAGGAATTAGCTGTTCCCCATCCCCAGTTGTTACACAAACACAAATGAGCCCACAAGAGGGCTGTGCTCACAAAACTTCTGAGAAGATATATATCAAAAGATGCTGAGTTCAGTTTTTATCACCTGTAATAGAAAGCGATTTCTTTTATTTATGTACTTATGGTCCAGCCTTTCATTTCTTGGTCAGGACCTTTATTTTTCCCCCCGTTCAAATGCTTAGTGCTCAGAGAAATCCGTTTTATTCTTTAATATAAGCAGAAGGCGGTGGTTTCCTCCACTGCGTATAACTGTTAACTTGCCTCAAAGCCCAGCTGTTGCTGGATTGCGGTAATAAGTGTATGTAATGTTATTTATATCGACTCTCCAATTTAGCCATTAACAAATAATTTTCTCTGTAGCTTTTTTGTTTATTAAGGCTTGATGTTCACTGTGACACAAGTCAATAACTGCTTCGGAGGCCTCGTCAGACGGGGTCCTCCCTTTGACGGGGCTGTTGCGCTCGTACCTGCTGTGGTACGAGCACTTTTCCAGCCCAGCACATGGCCCAAGTGGCTGAAACACCTGGTAATAGCCATGGGAGACCGTGGGTGCTTCAGTTTAAATATCGAAACCTTTTTGTCGATTCCTTTTCTTCTCCCTTTCCTTCTGTTTTCTTCCTCGCCGCCGCTTGTATCCGAGTACTCGACCAGCTTCAGAACCAAAACAAAAGTCAGGAAATGTATTTCAAATGCCGTAGGATGAGATAAAACATCCCTTGTGGAAAGTCTTTTGCCCTTAAAGTGGTGCAGCGTTAGGGCACCTGAA
>NW_009693770.1:18275-27367 GCF_000703405.1 Apaloderma vittatum
CTTTTTCTGAAGAGACCAACTGCAGTGGATTTAGCGTTAATTTAAAGCAATTAAAATTTAAAAAGGATCCTCAATCTGAATATAAAAGAGAGGATTTTATTGAAGTTGACTCTGAACTCGCAATAGGTATATACTTTTAAATCTGGTTTTATGATCGTGTTTCGTTCAAGTGCTGTTAGACAACAAAGGAATTGTGTTTCCAAAAAAAAAAAAAGGTTGAGCAGTACTGATTAGCAGTGCAAACTCTGCATTTAACAAGATTAGTTTTTAAACTAAACTAGTATATTCTCATTTTTCATACGCATGGACCTAACGTACGTGGTGAATAACATCTCCTTATAGAATTTAAAGTATTTGAGACACTTTATTGTTTAAAGAAAAGTTGCTGACTTCATCGCAAGTATAGCCTAGTAAAAATGGGGCCTGGAATAGTAAATTGTTGCAGAGCTGAGGCAGAAACTGGTAACCTCCTGACCTCTGACTTTTACTGGAAAATGATATGCAACATAAATTCAGGGGGCCTTTTTTCTTTCAAGTATGTCTACGTCTATATCCTAGCGGTGCTGTTCACCATGCTGTAGTCGAAGCGGTGTCAACAAGTTCATTAGAGCCCCTTGCTTTCCGAGTAAACTTTAAACCCGTGGGTTTTCTTAAAGGGTGAAAAAGCTGCTGCAAAAAATAGGCTTTGAAGTAAAACGTGGTGTTCGGAGGGTTTTTTTTGTACTCGGGTAGGGCTGGTTTTGTATGAGAGGGATGTGCGCGTGTTTATGCGTCTGCGTGCGTGGACAAAACCGCTTGGGTCTGTTGGAAATGGAGCTGCTCAGCTCCTGGTACCACTGAAGATTTTTAGGCTTCGTTTTCTGCTAAATGTGGCATTTTATTAGTCTGGAGTGCCCGTTGTATGGGATGTTTTATCGTCGCCGCCCCGGTTGGCTTCTAGCAAGGTGCATGCCATAACCGTGCTCAGGAAGGGTCTTTTGAAGTGACTTTAGAGCTTGAATCCTATTAAATATCCACACAAGGACTCATCCGTCGGGAAGCTTCTACCCAAATCCCAGCGTAAGGTTTATTGAGGCTGCAGTTGCTGCCAGCGCTCGATAGATGCATTTTGTGAAGGTGGCTCATTGCATTAAAACTTGTGGAAAGAGTAAAAAGAAAAAAAAAAAAGAGTGGAAGTTGGTTAACTAGAGCTCTCAGGTCAAGTTTGGGAAAGGAGTTTTGAAAAGGAGACCCTGTCCAGGGGGTCTCTGTTACCGAGAATTGCCTTCAGGCCACTTGCCACCAATGGAAATGGCCTTTTTTTATTTTTTTTGAGGAATAGGGATGTGGAAAGGTAGTGGTGGTCTCGCTGAGGCTTACTTTGTGTCTTGTTTGCTTGAAGCCCTCTGGAAGTTGTGATTATGGGGAAATGTCAGTTGTTGAAGCGCACTCACACCTGTGCATTCATGCTGTTTAAAAAAAAAAAGGCAAAAAAGCGCATGGTTTTAGCCTTTCTGTGTCGAGGAAAGAAGTGAAAAACCCATGATCCTGAATGACCAAATGGCGAAAAAAAAAACAAACCATAACAAACACCCTGCCTCTCCCCGACGACGTTCAAGTTCAAAATGCTTGTGACTTGGAGGTTTTTCTTCGGTGGCTTGACGTGAGGAGTAGCGAAACCGTGGTCAAACTCACGTGTGTCGCCTCCACGGGATGCTTTTCTTGGCGGCAGAAGCAGCCGACGTGGCGCGGCCGCCGGGTGCCGCGGAGGGGTGGCAGCGAGAAACTGAGGACCCGCACGTTCAGGCTTGCGAGCGCAGGAGATGACTTGAGATGCACGCGTTGCGTGACATATATTCAGCATATTATGGGCTTCCCTATTTTTAGGAGTTTGTAAAAGTTCCTTTTGGTTCCATCTGTCAAGAGCATGTTTGCCATTTAAAAAAAACCCAAACCCACCACCCCAGTCTAATCACCAGAAATATAACCCGCTGAGAATGGCTATTTTTAGGCTGTTCCCACAACCTACTTTCCCTGTTGGGGTAGGTAAAAGCACTTTTCTGGGCTGAGTTTCCAGCCTGGCTGAAGGTGTCCCAAGGAAAGGAGTGTGAGCTTTGAATTTTCAGAGACACACAGACTGGAAAGCTTAAGCCACTTAGTAAGAATTTTCCCCCTTAGTCCTTAACCTAGACAATGTTAAGGTCTATTTTTGGACTTTTGCAGAATTTTTTCTTTCTTGTCATTGCTGCTTTTAATCCTCACAAAGTGTGTTTTTAACCTGTTTGCGTCCCTGTGCAGAACACACATGGAATGATTCATGGAATGCTTACCTTTGAAAACACGAGATGCTCTTTCCTGTGAACATCTTAAACTCTTTTTTAACATGTAAATTTATTTACTTAGTAAATCGTAATGACTCCCAGCTGCTTCGATCTGCCGTAGAAATCCATATTTAACTGCTAGGGAGCTGCTCTGGGGTCTCGTGCCACTGAACAGCGGGATATGTTATTGCATAACACGTTGACACAACCTCTTACAAAGGCCCAGTATTGTGTCATCGTAGGGGATGGTTATAGTACAGGAATGCAGAATAATATTATGAAAAAGTTTCGTGGGCTGTTTTCCCATCGCTCTGAACTTCTCGTGAAGGGCCTTTCGAGGTCTGTCTCCAAAGAGATGGGAGTTTACACAGTGGAGAAAAAACTTGCCAGCTTCTATTAAAAACAAAAAGAGAAGCAAGTCCTTAAGTACAGGCAGGTGATGCTGAGCTACCGGCAACACTATTTTATCTTATTGCATATTCTAACTTTGAATGATTCCTGTTTGGAGTATTTACAGATCTGTTTCGTTTGGTTTTTGAATAGTCAGGCCAGGAGGATGCTGAACAAAGCCCTGGTACAGTCACTTTTAATCTCAAGTGGGGCTCTTTCATTCCTGTGTTTAGCTCTCCTACACAGCTTAAAAGAAAAATAAAAATAAACCCTCAGTGTCTCCTGTTCGTGTGTATTGTTTCTTTCCCCGTATTTTTGTGCGTGCAAGCCTCAGCCTGGGTTCAACACATTTTTTTTTAAACCTCTAAATAATTGTTGCTCTTTCAAGCTGCAGGTAGAAAGCGGCGATATTTCTTTACAAAAATGTATCCACGGCTGCAGCGAGTTTTTTTTTCAGGCTTTTGCGGAGTTGGGGCAACCCCTAGGCAAAAAGGCAATCGCGTTTATTATTGCCGGGAATCTCAAGGTGGTTGTTTGGAGGTTGCGAAGGCAGAGCAGGGGGGAAGAGAAGGGCCACGTTACGTTCCAGATGACTGAGTGAGGATTTATATACCAGCTCGCCCATTTATTTCTTTATTTTTTTTTTTTAAAACATGGGAGAAGAAAAGTAATAAGAGCGGGGAGGCGAGGCATTCGAAGCGGTCAGATGGCCGGTGCCTAATGGGAGAGGTGGGCAGGAGCCCGCGGATTGGGTGTCTTAATGAGCACATTTCGCACCGAGTTTGGGCTGCAGCTCCCCTTCACCTTTGCCCTTTATTGACCGAACTGACACTTCATTTTTCACATACTTCCAATTATGGCTTGAGCTTAAGTGTTGCCCTGCCTCCTTTCTTTCTTGCCTAAGAGTGGCGGAGGCCACGGAAGATATTTTAATTTGAAAAACTACCATAGCAAGGCAGGTTTAAGGTGTAACCTGAAACTGCTGTCACTTTGCAGTTTCTCCCATGAAAACAAAAGTTTTAATGTTTCTTGTTCAGCGCGTTCCCCCCGCTCCCTTCTCCGTGGTGAGGCAGGGGGTTGTTTTGGGTTGGCGAGAGCTGTTTTCCTTGGGGGTAAATCCGTTTGGGCAGTACAGGTGCCGTGGGTGGGTGTCACCCAAGTAAAGAGGTGAACGCAAGTAAAAGTGGTGCCGTGCCGTGCAACGGTGGCTCCACGTTCCCTTGGAAAGCGACATCTTCTCCAGAGGCTTCTTGGGGTGCGATGCCCCGTGATGCACCTCACTGTAATGCGTGGAGAAGCAGAGCCGGCGCTTCCCGAACTGTAGATCAGCGTGGATTTGTTGTTTTGGTAATATTTAATGCATGAACGCGGATCCGAGCGTGGCCTGACTGTGAAGCTTTGAGAAGTGGCTGAAGATGAGGCTGGGAGAGGCAGGTGTGATGAAGGGATGGGCGAATCCCCGGTCCGCAGCCACCCCTTGGCAATACGGGGACAACGGCGTGCCACAGCCCGAGCCTCGGTGCGTTTCCCCGTCGCCTTTTACGTGCAGAATCCTTCCAGGGCAGAGGCGTCTTGTTTGCTTTTGCAGGGCTTTGGGGGTTTTGGAGCGTGCGGTTTTCCTAGTGAACGTGAATTCTGTCGGAAATAGTCGGGATAAGTTGCGCTCGCGCGGGGCGGGTGGGTTTCAGAACAAAATAGCTGCTGTTAGACCTTAAGTTCCCGGCAGCACGGCTGGATTTTGCAGCGTAGCTTTTCACTGCCGGCTCTGTCACGTGAAGTTTGGGTGAGGAACGAGCAGGCACATCACCTGCGTGTGGTGGCGATTGCTTTGCCTTTAAATATGCGGAGAGTCTATCGACAATTATTTACGTCCAAACAGAGGCACCTAAACCACAGAAGTATTTATCTCAACAAAAAAAAAAAAAAAAAGGAGAAAAAAAAGTATGAGGTATTGCCTACTTTATTATGTAGCCCTCTGGCATAGTAATGGCGTGGCATATTTTTACTATAATATGGTAATAAAAGGATATGTAAAAGGCAGACAAAGGTTCTGTCTTTTCACTAAGGTGACCCCTGTTACCAAGTAACTGCTTTACTTATGAGCTTATTAAAAACTCAAAAAAAAAAAATGAGCTTTTCATACTTCACAGGCATTGATGTGAAAATGAGCTGTCCTGCGAGTAGTTTTCTTGATCATTTTTAGAACAATTGATTAGCCAAAGAGCCGCTGTCATTAGCTGACATTGACTGATAGCAATTTGTCACAAGCTCCGAAGGTCAGCCAGGCAGTGGAAGCTTCGGCTTGTCTTTGATTGACCTTTTCTGATGCCATTATCATGCGATCGGTTAGACTGGATGTGACCCTCGATTGGAAAAGACAGGGCATTAGTCAACAGGAGCGGCTCGCGGTATTTTTTCTGGCGCTTTATGTATTGTGAATCCCGAATTAAGCGTAATAGGCTTGTTTGGAAACGCAGCCGTATCAGTTTTCTTGCCGAGGCTCTGCCATCCCCTTTTCTTTTCTTGCTTTTCCATCAAGCAGGCAGCCCTTGGTTTGCTTTAAATCGACGTGAACACCTGTGCCCTCTTCCTTTGACGGGAGATACGAGATTTTAAACCACCTCATATTTATTTGAAACTCTTCATGTAGGTGCATATTCTTCAGCAGCACCAGCATTAATTATTTTTTATCTCCCTAAAATCATGTTTTATTTTTTAACAGTGATTGAGTAGTTGAGGATTATGCTCATAACAACACAATGTCAATTTATCATTCTGCTCTAAAGCCGGAGGGTGTGAAACTGTTTTTTTTTTTCTCCTTCTGGTTTGGGTTTGGTGGGATTTTTTGTGTGTTGTTTTTGTCTCATCAGCTTGATTCAGCTGTTAAAGTTAGATATCAGCAGCGTTAAGCCTCCGTGGCTCAGCTAGGGAGGGTTACGCTTCCAGTATGGTGCATGGGAGAGAGTCCTCGCTTGGAAGCGAGTGTCTGTTGTGATTTGAGCATCAATCTATTCCCAGTGTCAGGATTTATTTTAATCGCCTGCATTAGCTCCAAATGTCTGTTATTAACCGGCGTTTTCCTTTTCACTTTGGCAAAGCTAACTTAAATACTTATAAATGTTGCTCGTTTCGCCTAAATTGTGGGTAACATAGTCATAAACCAATTATTTTCCTTGTAAAAACCAAGCAAAACACAACAAAACCCCTGCCTTCCTCCCCTTTGCCTTTCAGGGGAAACCTGAATTTCTCTCTCTGAGTACCAACTTGTTTTTTCAGGTCAGCCCCCAGAGATAATAAGCAGTTCAAAACCAGCACAACCGTTTCAGCACGGTTTAATGTGACTTCCAGGCTTTGCTTAGGAAGAGCTTCCAGCTGGGAGGGGAGAGGAGAGGCGATGGCGTCGGGAGGCAGATCCTTCAGGCTGAGGCTGTTGCCGTCGTTGGCAGAGCGAAAGGAGGGGAAAAGACTTTGGGAAATGTTTACCTTTAGAGTGGCTATGGAAATACAAATATTCCTGACTTCTCGGCTCTGTCTGTAGTCAAGCTGCAGAATTCGTGTGCTGGAGGCCTTTTTTGTTTTTTATATTACTTCTTCTTTTTCTTGGCAAGTTTTTCCTAAACTTCTAAATGTCTAGCCCATTAAACATCTGTGTGCGTGTCTGTGTATACATGTATAGATGAGTATGTCAGAACGTGGCTCTGACCCTGAACTTTGCTCCTTGAACGGAGCAGAGAGACATTTGGTTGCAAATAGTTGCAGTTTTGAAGTTGTATGTTTGAAGTAGTAGGGTTTGAAGTTGTAGGTTAGAAGGTGTTGTATCCAAGATACTCTTCCTTAGCAGTACCCAAGACTTGTGTTTTGAAGATCACTGTCATGATTTGACTCAGAAAAATTATTACTTTATCTGGGTAGGTTTTCTTCTTCCCAGTATATGTCCTGATCATGAAGTTGTAGGTTTGAAATAGTAGGTTTTGAAGTTGTAGATACTCTTCCTTAGCAGTACCCAAGACTTGTGTTTTGAAGATCACTGTCATGATTTGACTCAGAAAAATTATTACTTTATCCGGGTAGGTTTTCTTCTTCCCAGTATATGTCCTGATCATGAAGTTGTAGGTTTGAAATAGTAGGTTTTGAAGTTGTAGATACTCTTCCTTAGCAGTACCCAAGACTTGTGTTTTGAAGATCACTGTCATGATTTGACTCAGAAAAATTATTGCTTTATCCGGGTAGGTTTTTCCTCCCCGTATACATCCTGATCATGAAGTTGTAGGTTTGAAATAGTAGATTTTGAAGTTGTAGGTTAGAAGGTTTTGTATCCAAGACACTCCACTTTAGCAGTACCCAAGTCTTGTATTTTGAAGGTCACTGTGATGATTTGACTCAGAAGAATTATTGCTTTATCTGGGTAGGTTTTTCCTTCCCTATATACATCCTGATCATGCTCCTTTAGGTTGTGGTGGCTCGCCGAAGCCAATGAGCTTCCCATATGGCTCATCTGCTTTCCATCTCAAAGGCACCAGCCCTGTTGCCAGGTGTCTCTCTTGAGTATTAGTGGCCTCAGCTGAGGCTTTTGCCATCTGATGCGGGCAGAGCGTGACTTTCAGGTGTGCATCATTGGCCTCTTTAAATCAGAGGCCGAAAAAGCAAAGTTGTGTTCCTGAGACGGCCTCCACTTTTGAGAAGCGTTTCATCGCAACGAGTAGAAACCTGTAAACGTGCAGCGTTTCTGGATTCGTGATGCAGCAGGTTGTGCTGTCAGGCTGCTTAGCGCAAACTGTTTTCCTGCCTCACGTGAGATGCTGGAAGAAGGGGGGAAAAGAAAAGATGACTAAGGTTGGAAGAGAAGCAATTAAAGTAATGACTTGCCTATGGACAAAGTGGGTGCTTGTCCCATAAGACAAGAACTAAAGGCGAGTGTCCGTGGTGCAGGAACTTTCCAGAGCGCTGGCAAGTTTAAAACAAACAAAAATGTCTTATGTGTTGGGTTAAATTTATTGCTACAGCGTGCTGTGGAGGTCAGCAGGGGACGAAAAGAGATTAGACCAATTCGTGGAAAAATAGGTCCTTCTGTAGCTATTAAAAACTCTGGTCCAGATGCAGCGGCTGGCTCAGGAAGCTGCCCAAGTGCTGATTGTCAGAGCTGTGGCACAGCCGTGCCCCCTGCTTTCTGTAGGGTTTTTCCTAAAACACTTGTTGTTGCTCCTGGGAAAGACCAACACAAGATCAAGCTACTTGGCCTGATCTCGTCTAGTTTGTATGTCAAAATAATTTTAAAAAATTCAAGTCAGGAAATAAGCTACTAGTTGGGTTTTCTTTAATTTATTTATCCTTTTTTTTTTTTTTGATGGCTTTTGGCAATGCCAGCATGCTTTTGTTGGGAGGAAAGTAGACATGGTTTGTATTTTCTCGCCCTTGCTGCCCCGGTGGTGGGAATGGTTTGATGCTGTTCATTCAAATTTGACAGGTGATTGCTTCTGTAAATGAATGCACTCAAATCATAATTGTTGCAACAGAATTGTTTGATTACCTGGTGGGAGCCTCTTTCTCTCTGATAGCTTTTGGATCACCTGTTTGCTGAGAGCATTTGACAGTCCTCATGTTTATTACCCAATTGAATGTCAGTAGCAATTGCAGCTAAAGATAAACGAAAATGCAAGTACTTGTTGACCTTGACTTTTTTCCACAAGATATTGGACTTGATGGCTCTATTGCTGTTGAACTGATAAGAGTTATAAACAGTAGTCGAAGGAAAATGTTTTATTCCCAGAGGAAAATACCGCGCTGCTGTGGGAAATGGCATCTGACTAGCGTTCTTTGCCAAATTTGCTTGGTTCACCTTCATTTAGGCTGTGGGAAAATAAAATACAAATATCCCCTTTTATGACTTTAATATCTCTGCAAACATGAATTCCTGCACTCTTTGTAAAGTTTTGTTGGCAGGCTGCGCCAATAACATACAGCAAGCGCGAGACCTCGCCGTGTTTTACGATGTGCTATAATGAGGATTCTCAATTCTTCCTCATTTTCAGGCTGATGGGATAATTACAGGGAGGGAGCAGAGTTTTCTTCCCCTATTCCATGGGAAGCTTAATACGTTTATAACCAGCAAAGACTGGGAAATGTGTGGCTGCGGGTGCCTGTTGCCAGAGTAGGGCCGTGCCGGCGTCCTGGGGATGAAGGCAAAGTTCTTGCAAGGATGCAGGGACAATATTTGAGTGGATCATATTTGAATCTGCATTTTTGGATAGGGTCCCAGGTGGGTTCCCATTCTTTTTTGGGAGGGAGGAGGCGGCCAGTTTGGTGTTGCCCATCTCTGCTGCATTCAGGGCACGGGAGGGATGAGCCTCCTGCATCAGCAGATCTTGCTGCTATAACCCCCCCTTTTATTTTTATATATATATA
>NW_009693771.1:0-2792 GCF_000703405.1 Apaloderma vittatum
CACCGAGCCAAAGACACGCACAAATACAGACGCGCTGGGGGACGCCACAAATCGACGGACGGAGAAAACTCTACAAGAATGACAGAGGCTGGAAGAAAAGCTCCATGAGCGAGATGATCTCGAGGGGAGATGCACCGATGAGAGGCGGCCCTGGGGCCACCCGATAAAGATGCATTAGCAAGATTGTTACAAGAAGTTACAATAAGTTGCTATTAAAGGAATTGACATCATTTGTACAATCTCTCAGGCTTCAAGACCTGAGCATGGAGAACAGCGAATTCAAGAAGACAATCAGTGGACCTCTATGGAAAACCAGGAATTTCACAGCAAAACCCATGAATTTCGTGGAAAAAAACTAGCAAATTTCAGTGGAGAACAGCAAATTTGAGCAGAAAATCAGTGGAGCATGCTGGAAAAGAGAAAATTTCATGGGAAAACCGGCGGACTTCACAACAAAACTAGCAAATCCCGGCGGAGAACAGCACATTCGTGCAGAAAATCAGCAGAGCACGCTGGAAAAGAGGAAATGTCATGGGAAAACCCACGGATTTCACAGCAAAACTGGCGAATGCCGGCGGAGAACAGCGCATTCACGCCGAAAATCCACGGAGCTCGTGGCAAAAGCGGAGATTTCGCAGCAAAAGCCACAGATTTCACAGCAAAACCGGCAAATCCCAGTGGCAAGCAGCGTGTTCCGCGTAGAAAATCCACGGAGCTCGCAGCAAAAGTGGGGATTTCGCGGCAAAAGATGTGGAGCTCCCAGCAAAAGCCGGTGAATCCCGGTGGCGAGCAGCGTGTTCAGCACAGAAAAACTGCGGAGCTCGCAGCAAAAGCAGGGATTTCATGGGAAAAGCCGCGGATTTCATGGCAAAACCGGCGAATCCCGGCAGCAAGCAGCACATTCCGCGCAGAAAACCGCAAAGCTCGTGGGAAAAGCAGGGATTTCATGGGAAAAGCCGCGGATTTCATGGCAAAACCGGCGAATCCCGGCAGCAAGCAGCACATTCCGCGCAGAAAACCGCAAAGCTCGTGGGAAAAGCAGGGATTTTGCGGGAAAAGCCATGCATTTTGCAGCGAAACCAGCGAATGCCGCAGCGAGCAGCGCGTTCCGCACAGAAAATCAGCAGAGCTCGCGGCAAAAGCGGGAATTTTGCGGCAAAAGCCACGGATTTTGCAGCAAAACTGGCAAATGCTGGCGACGAGCAGCGCGTTTTGCGCAGAAAATCAGCAGAGCTCACGGGAAAAGTGGGAATTTTGCGGCAAAAGCCACGGATTTCGCGGCAAAACCGGCGAATCCCGGTGGCAAGCAGCGCCTTTTGCACTGAAAATCAGCAGAGCTCGCGGGAAAAGCAGGAATTTTGCGGCAAAAACTGCGGATTTCACGGCAAAACCGGCGAATCCAGGCGGCGAGCAGCGCATTTCGTGCCAAAAATCAGCAGAGCTCACGGGAAAAGCGGGAATTTTGCGGCAAAAGCCACGGATTTCGCGGCAAAACCAGCGAATGCCGGCGGCGAGCAGCGCGTTCCGAGCAGAAAATCCCTGGAGCTCGCGGCAAAAGCAGGAATTTAACTCAAAACCCACAGATTTCATGGCAAAACTGGTGAATTTCAGTGGAGAACAGCGAATTTGAGAAGAACATCAGCGGACCACGGTGGAATACCAGGTATTTTGCAGGAAAACCCATGAATTTTGCGGGAAAACTGGTGAATTTCGATGGAGAACAGCGAATTCGAGAAGAAAATCGTCAGACCGTGATGGAAAACCATGAATTTCATGGGAAAACCCACAAATTTCGCGGGTAAACCCACGAATTTTGGTGGAGAACAGCGCATTCGAGAAGAAAATCAGCACACCACGGTAGAAAATTGGGAATTTCGGGGGAAAACCCATGAATTTTGGTGGAAAACTGGCGAATTTCAGTGGAGAACAGCGAATTTGAGACGAAAATCAGCAGACTTCTGTGGAAAACCGGGAATTTCATGAGAAAACCCGCCAATTTCGGTGGAAAACCAGCGAATTTAGGTAGAGAACAGCAAATTCGAGAAGTAAATCAGTGGACCGCAGTGGAAAACCGGGAATTTCGCAGGAAAACCCATGAATTTCGCAAGAAAACCTGCGAATTTCGGTGGAGAACAGCGAATTCGAGAAGAAAATCAGTGGACTGCGGTGGAAAACTGGGAATTTCATGGGAAAACCCGCAAATACCGGGGGAAAACCCACGAATTTCGGTGGAGAACAGCAAATTCGAGAAGAAAAACAATGGACTGTGGTGGAAAACTGGGAATTTCGGGGAGAAAACCGCAAATTTCAGTGGAAGACTGGCGAATTTTGGTGGAGAACAGCGAATTCGAGAAGCAAATCAGCAAACCGCGCTGGAAAACCGAGAATTTCTAGTGACATTAACGTAAATAAGCACTTGGATTAGTAGCAGAAGGTGCTATGGGTCTGTAGTTGATGTTACAGAACCGTAACTCCAGCAGCATGGGGGAGACGAGGAACAGCCCGCACAGCAGGCAGGAAAAAGGCCCCCATGGCTCTTCTGAGGGGCCCAGAGGACGTCTCCAACCAGGATGATCAACCCCTGTTCCTGATCATATCCGACCATAAGTGTATACAATGAAGTTGCAAAAGAAAAAACCAAACAAACAAACAAAAAAAAACCAAACAAAAACCCGAAAGAATAAAGAGCTCAGCTGAGTAAGCAGCTGCTGGCTGCAGTACCCCATTTCGGACACACGATGCCAGTAGTGAGCAGCAAGTGGCCAAGCGCACCCGTCCATAAGCCGCGCCGC
>NW_009693771.1:2938-3690 GCF_000703405.1 Apaloderma vittatum
AACCGAATCGTTATCACAGAAGGTTGCTCAGGCGGATTAAAAAGGATCCATCATCCACTGCCCCAATACTTGACCATCACCCAGACCCCGCAGGCGCTTGGCACCCCCGCTTGCGGCAAGGATTTGGAGTGCCCCGCCCAGCAATCGGGAGGTCCAAAGCGGTGCCTCCGCTCATCGGGGAGGGCTCCAGAGTCACAGAATCATGGAATTGTCAAGAGCTGGAAGGCACCTTAAAGACCATCGAGTTCCAGCCCCCCTGCCATGCACCGCTGGATCAAGTTGGAATACATGGCTGCAGTCCCTCCATGAAGATGTAACGAAACTTCCAGGGATGGGTCTTCCACCACCTCTCTGGGCAACCTTTGCCAGGGTCTCTCCACATCCACGGTGCAGAACTTCTTCCTAACCTCCAATCTGAATCTCTAGTTTTAATCCATTCCCTCTAGTCCTACCACTACCTGACACCTTAAAAATCCCCTCAGCAGCTTTCTTGTAGCCCCTTTGAGATACTACAAGGCCACAATAAGGTCTCCTCGGAGCCTTCTTTTCTCCAGACTGAACAACCCCAACTCTCTCAGTCCGTCATCATAGGAGAGAGAGGTGCTCCAGCCCCGTGATCATCCTCGTGGCCCTTCTCTGGACATGCTCCAGCACATCCATATCCTTCTTGGAGCAGAGGCTCCAGAACTGGACACAGTACTCCAGGTGGGGTCTCGGAAGAGTGGAGCAGAGGGGGAGAATCCGCTCCCTGG
>NW_009693772.1:0-2391 GCF_000703405.1 Apaloderma vittatum
ATGCTGTTGGCCTTCTTGGCCACTTGGGCACCCTGCCGGCTCATGGTCTCAGCCCAAAGCCCTGACCCCAGCCTGCTGTGGAGCAGCAGGTCACTTGGGGTTTGCCAGCCCTCGTGTCCCCTGGACCAGCTGGCACGGCGTGGTTCAGGCAGTGACTGGAAGATGCCCTCCTCCGTGTCGCACTAGGCAGGAGAGCTGTGAGAAGTGAGATTTTTCAGCCAAAATCTGTCTTTTTTTAAAAAAAACCAACCTCCACTTTTTGATTTTTTAGATCTTCTGGTAACTTAGACCTATCACACTGGTCAAAAATATTTTTCTTTTTTTTAAGGCAAAATACTTTACCTCAATACTTCCCTCCAGGATGCCTCAGCAACAGTGTCAGAATCTAATTTTATGACACTTGTAAAAATTTGTCAAAGCTGGAATTGAAAGCTCTTGCTTGGGCCCAGATAAAATTGTTTTGACTTTCCAGGTTGCTTTTAGAAATGTTCATTTTAGCTCAAAATTATTCTTTCCTCGTTTCTAGCTATGCACTTGCCGCCTTGACCTCTCCCACCACAGCAAGAGCTGCTGGGATGCCAGATGCCCCTGGGATGAGCTCCCAGATGAGGGGGTCTTCCCAGTGAACAGCCCAAAGAGACCCTGCGCTCGCTCGCTGCTGCTCGGTGCCGTCCTGCTGAGCTGCAGCAATCCCCCACGTCTGCTTTGGGTTTTTTTGCAGGGGAGGAGGGAAGCTGATGGAGCCAGAGAGCCCTGAAGGTCAGGCCAGGCAGTTCAGCCTGAGCAGGGAGGGTCTTTTGGTGACAAAGCGTCAACCTTGCCTCACCGCCATGTCCCTTGAACGTGCTCCTGCAGGTCTCCTTCTTCTTCCAGGGGAGCTGCTGAACTCCCCATCTCGCCGTCCTGCAGCCTTTGTCTGTCTGTCTGTCTGTGCAGACAACAGGGCTCACCTTCTTCCTCCCATTCTGCTCTGGTTTGACTTCTCCTCATGTATTTCTGCAATGCTCCCTGTTCTGCCCTCCGCTCCACCTCCTCTGCCTCTGCCCACCCTCCCAACGACCATGTGGCTGCCTGGGACGCATCCACCAGCTCACAAACCTGTGGGAAGAGCAAAGCAGCTGGCACGGCCCATCCATTCTGCCTCTCTGGTATCTCCTAGCCCATCCATCCCTTGCATCTAAATTGAGAGTCGTGTTAATATGTCTCTTCCTCCCCGGAGTGTTGGGAGAATTAATTGGTTAATGTTTGCGTGGTGCTTTGAAGATAAGTGCCAAGCAGGATGGTGAGAGGAGTAGAAAAGGATTCTTTCATCGTGACACCTTCTCTTTTTCAGGCGGGCTGATGCTGACAGCCCATGGGCTCTTCCTTTGCTAGGTCACCTGGTGGGATAGTGTTACTTCTCGTTTCAAACCTGGGTGAGAATAGTGTGTGAGCAAAAAGTCACCAGTGGGAAGTAAATAGAAAAGCAGAGAGAAGGTGACCAGCTGAAGAAAGCAACGGGGTTCAGCTCCGGTGGGGTTGTCCCAAAGCCAAGGGAACCTCTCGCTGTTGTTCCCATCAGGGAACAGCCCGTTCTTGTCCCTCGGTGAATGTCTCCTCTCTGTCATTGTGGGTCTTACCACCAGCCAGGATGGCTTTCCCCATCCCAGTCAGTCTGGTCTTTTGACTCCTTCCTTGGCTTTTCAGCTCAGGAGGTTTCCTTTTGCTTTAAACTCACCTTTCTCATAAAACACACGTAGGAAAGGCAAGAACGAGGGGCTGAGTGGGAGACAGGGCTGCCAAGAGAGCTGATCCGAGGTGTTTCTGCCAAGTGATACGACATGCCCAAAATGTAGGACAAAGCTGTTGTCTGGGCTCCTGCTCCTAAGGGGGTAGTTTGGGTCTGATACGATGGCAAGGAGGACTGGAAGGAGAGTGGAGGACACTTCTGGGAGAGGCGTTTCCCGAGCAGAGCAGGACAGCACGATGCTCACACTCCCTTCACAGCCTGACATGCTCCAGAGACTGCAAAACGGCTGAGCCCCACTGCCCCTTCACTCCTCCTTCCCCGACCTTGGCTGCACCCAGACCCTAAAGCACTCTGAGCACAGGACCCGGGCAAGAGCAGCACTTGGGTTTCTGCACACCACGCAGGTGCACGTGCCAGCCAAAGGGAGTCTTCTCCTGAGTCTGTGGTCAGAGTGTCTGGGCAGCCCTGCTGGGTCTGTTCAGTTTGACGAAGAGGAGGCTGAGGGGGGATCTCATCATGCTCTACAGTTACTTGAAAGGACATTGTAGAGAGGTTGGTGCTGGTCTCTTCTCACAGGGAATTAGGGACAGAACCAGGGGGAATGGTTGCAAGTTGCAACAGGGCAGGTTTAGGCTGGACATTAGGAAGAAATTCTTCACGGA